>NC_090649.1:220883561-221183561 GCF_040937935.1 Hyperolius riggenbachi | reverse complement strand
TAGGGGGGTTGGGGGTATTTGTTTTTTTTTTTTTTTTTTCAAAAATTGAATGTTTATTGCCCTATCACAATGCTTCTAGTGCAATGTGGAACAACACACAATACAATCACATAGCAATGGAATGCAATTATATTGTAATGGTAAAGTTTAAAGCTGTATGATGCATCGGATGCAGTGTTGCCTTTTTTTTTCCTATCTGCAATTCATAGTTAATGTAGGTCAATAGAAAAACAGAAAAATTACCTTTGTTTTACTGGATACCTGGCCAACTGGAATGATTTATAAGGAAATAAATATGGCAGCTTCCATGCACATCTTACTTTCAGGATACTGCAGTTGACATAGATCATGGAATCCAGAACCATGATCTATGTTAAAGTAAGGAGTCTTTGGGCAAGGCTCCCTAACTGCAGGGTGGCCTATTAAGTGCACCCTTAAAGGACAACTGTAGTGAGAGGTATATGGAGGCTTCCATATTTCCTTTTAACCTATTTGCCGACCATGTCACGCCGGTGGGCGTGGCCGCGGCGGCAGCCCCAGGATCGCCTAACGCCGATTGGCGTAAAGTCCTGGGGCTCTTGATTTGCAGGAGATCGCGTGCACATCTCCTGCTTGGGGGGCGGAGCTCCGCCCCGCTTTCAGTCTCCGAGCGGCTGTTCCTGCTCGGGAGACTGTTAGACGGCGTCATCGCCGTCTATTTACACTGTGCAGCGCTGCACTGGGGACAGCCGTGTCCCCCCTGGGGGACAAGAGAGTGATCGGCTCTCATAGGCAGAAGCCTATGACAGCCGATCGCCGTAATTGGCTGGCTGTGGGGAGGGAGGGAGGGAAGGGGTTTAACCTCCTTAGCGGTAACCCCGTGCTGGACACGGGGTAAGCCGCCGGAGGGTGCCGCTCAGGCCCTGCTGGGCCGATTTACATATTTTTTTTTTTTCAAACACGCAGATAGCACTTTGCTAGCTGCGTGTTTGGTCTGATCGCCGCCGCCGATGCGCCGCTACCCGCCGCGATACAGGGCCCCCCCGCATACCCCTTGTGCAGCCTGGCCAATCGCTGCCAGGCTGCGCTTATGGGGTGGATCGGGATTCCCTGTGACGTCACGACGTTGGCGACGTCACTCCGCTCGTCGCCACGGCGACGGGGGAAGCCCTCAAGGAAATCCCGTTCAGAACGGGATTTCCTTATGGGCAAGCGGCGGCGATCGGACGCTACGGGGGGACGCCGCAGGGAGGGGGGAAGCATGTAGCTAGCGTTAGGCTAGCTACATGCTAAAAAAAAAGTGAAAAAAACCCTCCCGCGGCCACGCAGCCGCAGCTTTCATACCGCCAGGGAGGTTAAAGAAACTTTTTTTTTTTTAAACACGAACAATAATATTTATTATACAAAAAATAAACATGGGGGAGCCATCAGACCCCACCAACAGAGAGCTCTGTTGGTGGAGAGAAAAGGGGGGAGGGGGGGAAATCACTTGTGTGCTGTTGTGTGGCCCTGCAGCTTGGCCTTAAAGCTGCAGTAGCCAATTTTAGTAAAAATGGCCTGGTCACTAGGGGGGTTTAGCCCTGCAGTCCTCAAGAGGTTAAGCAGTACCAGTTGCCTGGCAGCCCTGCTGGTCACTTTGGCTGCGGTTGTGTCTGAATCACAACAGAAACAAGCATGCAGCTAATCTTGTCAGATCTGACAATGTCAGAATCACCTGATCTGCTGCATGCTTGTTCAGGGTTTATAGTTAAACGTATTAGAGGCAGATGATCAGTAGGACAGCCAGGCAACTGGTATGGTTTAAAAGGAAACAAGCCGACTGGCCGAAACTACGGGACCCGGTACCGGCGGATACAGGAAGCGGAGGACGGCAGCGTGGGAGCGATCCGTGCGTATGGGGCTGGAGGAAGCCCCAGGTATGTATAAAATCTTTTTTCTGGCGTCTCTGGTTCCCTTTAACCTTTGATTACAGTAAATTATACTTTAATTCCATATGCTTGATTTACTCTTTAGTGGCTGGTTTGTGTGATGTTTTTAGAAGTGAAACTATTGTCCGCTTTATGTGATTATTGGATGGATTTGTTTAGGTGTATGAAAGTTCACAATTTACCGTTTTTAAAATCGGTTTGCCTCGTAGCATTAGCGACCAACTTGCTTGATCACTTTAGCATATATTTAAGGCACTCAATAGAGGTGAAATAGAGGTGCGAGGAAAAATGGGCGCCGGGTAAAGCTGATGGAAGTCCAAACAATAAATTCTGTTGTGGATTGGATGTTAAGTGAAAACGAAAATATATAGTGGTAATGGTGATAATAAAACATTGATTAAAGTTACTGCTATTTTACTACAACTAAACCTTACTCTACTTTCACACAGAACCCACCCCCCTCCAATACCTAACCTCATCTCCCCCCCGACGCCTAACCCTAAAACCCCCCTTCCTAACCATATCATTTTCAAAGACGAAAAATATTTCAAACAATCAAAATTTCAAAAATGATCATGTTCTAATGTTTTGTAAACCACAGTTCCCCAACCCTGTCCTCAAGGCCCACCAACAGTACGTTTTGCAGAAAACCACAAACATGCACAGGTGAGGTAATTAGTGTCTCAGCAGAGCTGATTAACTACCTCTGTGGATTTCCACAAAACAGGCACTGTTGGTGGGCCCTGAGGACAGGGTTGGGGAACACTGCTCTAAACAATCGAAATTTCAAAAAATGACGATGTTCTAATTTTCAAAACAATATTTAGTGGGTGCCCGAATTTCTGCTTTCGGTGCCCAATAGCCAATATATGCTTTAGCGCCTGGTGGCACCCAAATCATCCATTAGCCGTGGGTGCCCATATTTGCTGCTTCCAATCAAGATGTTAAGGCTCAAACTCACAAGAAGCCTTTTCTAAGCACTAGTGATTTGAAAAGCTCTTAATGCAATGCTATGGTGGATTTTTATAAAATCACATTGCTCAAGTGGGATCACACCCATAGCATTACATTAGCAAGAGCTTTTCTAATCACAAAGCGCTCAGAAAATCGCTACTAGTGGGTTCCAGGCCTAATATGATTGTTGCATTTTCAATTACTTCTGCTGGTAGCAAATATAAACTTGCCATATCATGATATGATTATTTTTCCCAAATAATGTACCATGGTAGCTATCACAGCAAAAAAAAAAAATGGATGAAACAAAGCATTTATTTATTGGCTGATGCAAATACAAAGGCAAATTACAGTACTTTTCTTTTATGGACTTGATACCTCAGCACTGTACTCCCCCACACACTGAATGCACTCTTTTTACAACTGTTTTGGGCACAGGTGTTTGGAGGCTAAGAAGGGAGGAGGGAATCTCTCTATGGGCCAGCGCACACCAAAAACTTCTAGCAGATCTGCTAACGCTAGAGGTTTTTGAAGCAGATTTCAGATTTTCAGAGCGATTCCTAGGCATGTATAGAGAGGTTTTCTAAACATGCCTAGCATTTTTTGGAGCATTTTTGTGTAGCAGATTTCATATATTGTTACAGTAAAGCTGTTACTGAACAGCTTCTGTAACAAAAACGCCTGGAAATTCGCTCTGATCTAGTGTTTTTCAGAGCGGTTTTCCACTTTCCTATACTTTAACATTGAGGCAGAAACGCATCAGAAATCTAAAAAAATGCTGCAGCCCCCGAGTTTGCGTTGGGGAGAAAAACAAACTGCTCTGGTGTGTACCAGCCCATTGAAATACATTAGCCAGGGGGGGCGGAGCTAGCGATGGCCGCGTGAGGACGTCTGGTGTAAGAGCTCCCGCTTCCATCTACCCTTACAGGAGATAAAAGCTGACATTCTCCGCCAAATTGTAACCTGAATATGTCAGGGAGATCTAAAAGAACCTCCAGCATCGACCCAAAGCAGCAGAAATCCACTCCCGTGCAATCCAAAGTGACCCGATACCTTCAAAAGAACGAGGCCACACAGACCCCTGCTAAAATGGCTGCTGAGACGCCCTCTCCTAGCGGAAAGCCGACGACAACCTCAGCTGAAGAGTCGTCCACAGCTAAGTCACTAAGCGAGATAAGAGACTTCCTCCACAGCTTGCCGACTAAAGCTGACCTGGACGAACTAGCTGTCCGTATTACTACAGCTACCCACGCAAAGGTGCAGGAGGAGGTGAGGGATCATGGCGGCCGGCTTGCGGCCTTGGAAGCTGATGTGACAGCAATGAAGGCTGAGATCCGAACACTAACTGAGCAAAATGAACAGCAAAAAGCCATTAATTTCATCCTCAGGGTGAACACGGAAGACCTACAAAATAGAAGCAGGAGGTGCAACATAAGAATACGGGGACTACCCGAAACTGTTGCTGCGTCACAACTGGGCCCCACCATGGCCGCCATTTTCAACCAACTCCTTAGACAACCTGATGGCGCCGAACTGAAAATGGATCGCACACATAGGGCCCTGAGGTCACAGCCTTTGAACGGGAACCCACCAAGAGACGTCATCTGCCGAATACATTATTTTAATGAGAAAGAGGCGATAATGAAAGCCGCCAGGAACGCCATGACGATTGAGCACGAGGGCCACAAATTGCTACTGTTCCAGGACCTGGCTCCAAGCACTTTATTGCAAAGAGCCCTTCAACCTCTGTTGAAAGTTCTACAAGAAGAGGGTGCCTCCTATAAATGGGGTTTCCCGTTACAACTCCATATCCTGAAGGAAGACAAGAGCTTCACACTTAAACAACCCTCGGAGCTACCTGATCTTTTTACTGCACTGGACCTGCTGAAGGTAGATCTACCGGAATGGCAGCCGGACAGATTCGGTATCGGTCCCCCACAACGCCAACGGAGGTCAAATCAAGGAAGGCGACAGCAGCAGATGGAATAATGGGTTGTTGATCTAGTTTTTACATGGACACCTGCCTGAAGGAAGAAGATTCATCTAGACCAACATACAGCTAAGTAGTCTGCGTAGAGGGAACTTATTCTACATAGCATTAAGCTCAATTCTAATATTCACCCAGCTCTGACTTTTGCTCCTGGGCGCACCACGGAGGGAGGGAGGGGGGGGCCTAGGTGGGGAAAAGATGTTGCATACTTGGTTTAACTGTGGAGGAAATCTGTTTATATGCACGGGCAAGAACTCTCTCCTCCCGCTTTTTCCCTTCCCTTCAGAACTCAGATATGTATGGGAGAGGCTTCCTCATTGTTGCCTATAAGTGCTATCTTGCTGTTTGCATTTACTGGGGGTGAACTCTGGACAGTGTCACTTTAGCTCATAGAGTGTTAAATGAGTCTTATCGCTAATGGGGCTGTCTACTTATGCCTAGCTTACGAGCCGGCATTCTCTGCTCACCGGAGCACCCTGCTGGGTCATGAAACTGGGAGTCTATGGCTATTTGTCCTCTAAGATATATTGACAGAAGTGGTTATTTCATATTGAAATGTGTGCTTTGCTGGTCTGACGCGGTGACATGCCTGCTATACACATAGGGGCGGTTGTCTCACGCTCGCGCTAAGCGGGCGGTGTGGCGGACATGGCACCGCGCCGGGCTACAGCTACGTCCACTATGTGGAGACTCCGGCTAGTAGACTCTGGCCAGTGGGTTTATCTTCAGTATGCTTTCCTTAAAACAAGTACACGATGGCATAGGAAGCTCCACTTGGATGTGTAAATACTGAAATCAAGAAACTTGCACATTTACATACATGAGATAGGTCCTTATGCTCTTTTCCCCGCTGTAATTGGGGGGTGGAGCCCATACAGACATCACTAGCCTAATAATTCTTGCTGATGCCTTAACAAAAGCAAAAACGTTCACGTAACCCACTAGGCGAGGAGACAACCTCTGAGTTGGCTGAGTGCCACAGCTCCATCCCTAAAGAGTGATGGAAGATAACATTCACACTACACCCCCATTTTACCAACCCCCCCCCCCCTCCCCCTTTGGGAGACGATCTTATGTGCCCAGAGGCGAATACATAGAACACGGTATGCTAAAGGTGGAAGAATGGGCTTTGTATATTACAAAACTATACTCTACACGCAGTTATTACAATCACTAAACTTCCCAGACAGGTCCATGGTCGTTAAGTTGCTCTCTCTGTTATCATTACGTTTATGTTAAGATGATGCTGTTCTCTAAATTCAGGTTAAAGCACATTATATCTCCCCTGTCAGTTTTTTGTCTGCTCTAACTGACTTACATAAGCTATTATTAAAGAGGAGCTGTTAGGTATAAGGTCTCAGAGAAAATAAACACATATATCAGTAGCTAAAGATTGGCTGTACTTACATTACATATGCATTTCACTGTCCACGTTTGTACTTCACAGAATTTGTATATAGTATATGCAGAGATTGATGCTCCTGACAGCTCATGGCAGGTTCCATGTTTGTGAAGCCAAATGTGTCCTCATGTCCTGCCTGCTTCCTGATCACAGAAAAGCTCGTACTGAATAACACAGTGTGCAGTGAATATTAATGAGCCATGTGGCTAGGAACAATAGCTGACTCCTGCAGTGTACTCTGCCCAGAGATTTATCTGTGCTGTGGCTGGACTGAGTTAGAAGCTGCTGAAACTTGATCCCGTCTTCTCCTTAGCAGCCGAGGGGAGGGCCCCAGAATGCTTTGCAGTATAGTATGCGGCTTGCGTCCTCTTGGGACTCTAACAGCTTTGCTGATAAGCACACATCAAAGGTAACTGAGATTTTTTATCTTCATTAATGCCTTTTTGACTTCCTTCTAAACTGTTTAACACAGGAGAATAGAGGTTTAAATTAGCTTCTGCAGCCTGACAGTTACTCTTTAAGGGTAGAGGGGAGTGGGGATGCCACTCCTTGTCGCAGGGCATGGTACTCTCTCTCCCCAATAGGACATTCCTGCAATTGCAGGTGATACTCTGATTATCAACCTACAAACTAGAAGTGTCTACGGTACCACAATACTGGGTACGAAATCAATGTTATACGCATTTTGAAATGAAAATTCTCAAGGGGTTTGTTTTCTGTTATTTATTTTCAATGTTGTACTCACGGGGACCACTAAACAACAGGAAGTCATTATGGCACATATGAAAATTATGACCATCAATGCCAAAGGCCTTAACATCCCTGAGAAGAGACACATCCTGCTCAGAGACATGTGGAGGCAGAGGGCACAAGTGGTATTTATACAGGAGACACATTTTAAGGGGCCTAACCACCCCAAACTGTGTGACCGACGCTTCCTTAGGGCATACTACAGCAGCTCACAGAATGGGAAAACAAAGGGGACAGCTATACTCATAAGCAACACAATCCCGTTTGTAGAAATAGACCTTAAAACTGACCCACAGGGACGCTTTATCCTCTTGAAGTGCTCTATTTTAGACCAAAAATACACCTTGTGCTCTGTCTATGCACCAAACAGTGAACAGGACAGGTTTCTCACGAGATTCCTCACAGTGTTGGACTCCTTTGCAGAAGGCAGCATTATTATAGGGGCGACCTTAATGTAGCTCTCAACCCCTCCATAGACACCTCCCACGGGAAATCAAATATAGCTTATGCCAGATTAAATAGAATGAAGAAAGCCCTTCATGAAAGACAACTCATAGACACCTGGAGAGTAACGCACCCTCAAGTCAAGGATTACACTTTTTATTCGTCAGTACACAAGGTATACACTAGGCTGGACTACATATGGGTCTCTCACAATCTATTGACTGAACATATATCCTCTGAAATTGGAGTTATCACATACTCAGATCACGCCCCAGTCTATGCTACCCTTAACTGTAAATCTAAAAAAGACACACCATTTACATGGAGGCTGAATATATCCATGATTCATGATGATTCTAATAACGCCAAGATAGCCAAACAAATAGAGGATTACTTTGAATTTAATGACAAGAATGATGTTTCGTTGCCTACTTTGTGGGGGACCCATAAATGCGTCCTAAGGGGATACCTGATCAAACTAGGCACTAAGCTTAAGAGAGAAAGGGGAGCCATGATTGAACAATTGTTGGGAGAAATCCGCACACTGGAACATAAACACAAGTCCCACCCTAATGAAGCTGACCTCCTACTTCTGACAGACGTCAGACACAGACTGAATAAAATCCTTCAAGACTCTGCTAAACAGGCAGCGCGTAGATGCAACCATGTGTTTTACCTCCATGGAAACAGATCTGGCAAGCTGCTGGCAAGAGCCCTGAGGCAGCAACAGCAAAAAACCTATGTATCCCAGATAATTGATCCCATGGGGGTGAAGCATATCAGAAATAAATCCATTGCCAGGCTAGCGCATTTAAATACTTCTATCACAAACTATACAACCTAACACAAGACACCACAGACTCAATTAGGGAGCCCCGACAGTCTGTAATACAGGAATACCTGACTGAGGCTGGAATGCCAAGGCTGACAGAGGAAATGAAGAACTCACTAGAAGAGCCCTTTACTGAAACTGAAATACAAAAAATAATCATGAGTCTAAAACCTGGGAAGGCTCCAGGACCGGAGGGCTTCCCTGCCGAGTACTATAAAAAGTATAAAAGTCACCTAATACTGTACCTATGCAAATTATTTAATGCTATGGCTGAGGGAGGGGAGGATCCACCTCTTCCAAAACAGACACTAGAATCGTACATTGCGGTCATTATTAAACCCCAAAAAGATCCATCCTCCTGTGGAAGCTATCGCCCCATCTCCCTACTAAACACTGACCTAAAAATCTTTGCTAAGCTCCTGGCCAATAGAATAGCAGAACATATGCCCTTTTTGATACACTGGGACCAGGTAGGTTTCATACCTCAGAGAGAAGCCAGAGACAACACCATTAGGACAATAGATCTACTCCAGCTCGCCCGGTCAGAGAAGATACCGTGTATGCTACTTTCTACAGATGCAGAGAAAGCTTTTGACCGGGTAGGCTGGAGAAGGATGAAGGGGGTGTTGGAACATATAAATCTGGGGGAGCGGATCTTGTCATGTGTGGGGGGCCCTTTATACGACTCCAAACGCTAAAATAAAGGTAAATGGCATTTTCTCAGATTCCTTCGATATTACTAATGGTACTCGGCAGGGATGTCCACTTTCCCCACTGATCTTCGCACTGGCATTAGAGCCATTTCTCTGTCAGATTAGGAACAACACAGACATCACGAACTCAGAATAGGGGAGACTAACCATAAAATTGCAGCTTATGCTGATGATCTTTTATTTTTTCTAACCCGACCATTGCTATCCATGCCCATTCTTCTTGAGGAGTTTAAAAGATTTGGGAAACTATCCTTCTTCAAAATAAACCCAGACAAATGTGAGGCCTTTGGAGTGGGAATACCACCAGAGCTGGAAAATTCTCTCAGAGGTAACTTTCCGTTTAAATGGAACAGCCGAGCTATTAGATATTTAGGTACTAATATTACAGATTCCCCTACAAACCTCTACTCCCAAAATTTTCCACCAATGCTACATAAAATAGCGACAGATTTAAAAAATTGGGACTTCCCACACCTTTCTTGGCTGGGGAGAATATCAGTGATTAAAATGAACGTAATGCCTAGGATACTGTATTTATTCCAGACTCTACCAATCGAAATGCCACTCTCGTTTTTCCAACAGATGCAATCTACATTTAACAGATACATCTGGAGACATAAGCCTCCCCGTCTGAAAAAAGACATTTTATATTGCCCCAAACAGCTAGGGGGACTGGCAATGCCATGCGTACGACGATACTATGACGCGGCTGTTTTGACCCGTGCAATTAACTGGCATAGACACAGGGACTGTAAACAATGGGTGGAGATAGAAAGAACACTCTCGAATTACCCGATTGAGAATCTATTATAGACCAACCTAAAGCCTAAACTCTCCTGGAACCTCCCATACCTGGCCCATAATACAATCGCTGTACACCACAGAGTGAATAGACACCTACAAATAGCACCCTTCCCCTCTCCTCTATTGCCAGTGTCTGCTAACCCAAAATGTGGAGTGATAGGGGAAGGGCTCCCATGTAATAGAACATATGAGCAAAGAAATATACGCTTTAAAGATATGTGCCTGCAGGGCGGCTGGATCTCTCTCTCGGCCCTCAGGGAGAGGCAAATCTGTGCAAATCTACAATGGTGGGAGTACTTCCAATACAGATATCTTATGTCTTCGTTGGAGCTACACCCTACCCTGCTGAGGCAGCCATCTGAATTTGAATCAATATGCCTGGGGGAGGGATTGAGTGAGAAAACACTTTCAAAAATCTATTCGATATTGTCGATATCTGCTGCACCCCAAATGCCTTTCTTTGTGGCCTGGGAGAGAGATCTAGGCAGGTCCTTTACACAGACACAAATGTCAAAAATGTGCATTTATGCCCACAAATCTTCAAGAGCAGCCAGAATACAAGAGGCCAACTATAAAATACTTACCCGCTGGTACTTTACCCCCGTCAGACTGAAAACTCTATTCCCAGATAGGGACGACATGTGCTGGAGATGCAAAACACATAAAGGGACTCTGCTACACATTATATGGGCTTGTCCTTTACTAACAGATTACTGGAAAAAAATCGAGAGACTTCTTAAAGCTATTACAAATAGAGAGGTTCTCTTTGACCCTGAATTCTATGTCCTACACTGCAATAACTGGTCTATGAGGGGATATAAAAATTCTATTGTAAAACACATCCTCAACGGAGCCAAATGTCTACTACTTAGACACTGGGGTGGAACAACTATACCTGGGAATGAGGAGCTGGTTAAAGAACTAGATACCATTGAATTAATGGAAGACTTATCGTTTGCGGCCCTAAACAAAACTGATATATATAAAAGGACCTGGTCATATTGGAACTTTTTCAGACACTCAGAGGAATTTGAAATAGCACTCAAGGGCGAATAGGGATACCGTCTCATTCCCACTCTTTACCTTCCACTGGCAATTGATGGTCAAATTATACACTTATCATTAGACCCCTGTGATTAATCAATATCTTTGAATAAAAGGTCGCTGTGAGTACATGAGTACATGGGATGAAAAGAGGGGGAGGGGGGGAGGTGGGGGAGGGAGGGAAGGGAAAGTTTAGACAAAATAAAACATTTTAAGTATGTTTTGATTATACCTTGGTGTACAGTATTGCCACATGATTTGATACTATATCACTCAGCTAAGGTGGAAGATCTTACCATCTATGGACACTGTCTGACACATTGCCGTTTGGGAATTATAGATACTCTAAAATGGGACTCTTATTATTCAGACAAATCGCAGTCACAATTGTATAGGATGTTGCGGAAAATAGTGTTCATTATGGAATCACAAATCATACATGCCAATATATTGTACAATGTTTATTATATTTTCTGAAATAAAAGATTATTAAAAAAAAGAAATACATTAGCCAAGCGGTTTTCTATCCCCAAGCGTTTTTAAAAACGCTCATGAACCGCTCTGGTGTGCACCAGCCCTTAGTGAATTTGTGTATGTGAAAAACTCTAGGTACTGTGCTGTCTCCTCCAGCTCGCAGCTCTTGGGACCCACCTGAGCCAAACACAAATCCATCCGTGTTCAGTCATTTGCATTTAAAGAAAACAAGGGTTTTTTTGTGTTTATAAAATGTGGATTATAAAAACAACTATTTCTCTTTCAGTTTTTTTCCACATTAAATCACACAGTACAAGAATCTGATTACAGCATATGGCAGCAGAGCTGGAACAAGGTCCTCCAGCACCCAAGGCTGAGACACCAGAGTGCGCCCCTCCATCCTTCCCACCCCAGCTGTCATACACTGATAGCTATTAGACTAAAAGGCGCCCCAGGGCCCCCAATCCTCCCAACACCTTAATCTCTAGTTATCTGGCTTGTAGTCACTGCCATGTATTCCCTTTTCTTATTTCTCTCCGCTTCATACACAATAGGGGAATAGTAGCTGAGTCAGTTTTGCACCCCCTCCTACACTCGCCTCTGCCTCGGCCCTGTAAGGCAGCATTTTGTGACAGTTTACAGTACATAATGCTAGCATTACATTATTTGGACAGCAGATGGCAAGAGAGATAAGAGAAGGAATTCACTGTCCTGCTACAGAAGCTGTATAATGTCCTACAGTAGACACAGTTGTCAAATACTACATTGCATTTACTGGTATTCTCTGTGTTCTGTTTTAGGTCTCTTGTGCATGGCTGACCTGCACTCTTTTCAGGTAGTTCAGCCTCCTGGCTGCCGGCTACTAGTGCCATTCAGGCATGGGCTTCCGAATTCCGCGGAAGCTAAAATTCCGAAATTCTGCCGGAATTGGGGTTTCCGCATGGTTCCGCGGAATTCGGAAATTGCAATCCGGAATTCGGAATTCCGGCAAAATCGGAATCGGAATGAATTGACCAATCAGGAGATGCGGAATGAGTTGACCAATCATAATCAGCGGAAAGTTACCGCGCTAAAATAACGGTTTCAACATTTTTTTTATCCAAATTTACAAAATACAAATCAACTTTATTAACAATAGACTGTTATCAACAGTATTGATGACCATCTTAAATTTCAGATACAAAAACGATATTTCAAATGAGCGATTGAGTAATTCCTCCTAAATTTACGGAAATCCGTTTAAAAATTACGGAAATCCGTTTAAAAATACGGAAAGTGCACGTGGCGGAATACCGCGGAATTCCGCGGAATGTAGCGGAATTCCACCGGAATGTAGCGGAAGCGGAATTTTGTTATGGCGGTATGCGGAATTACCGCGGAATCGGAAATTGGCTCTTCCGACCATGCCTGGTGCCATTCAGGTGCAAAAGCAACCGAATGGCATCATTTGTAACACAAAACGCAGCGTCAGAGCATGGTTGGGGGCAAGGGCCCGGATGGTGCATAGGACAGCTGACAGGCAGTGAATTCCCCACCTTCAGACTCCCACGTGAAAAAGGCCTAATAGTGTTATGGCATATGGTGTACTTTGTAGCCATGTCATGCAGTTGCAACATGTTGCAGAGACAAACCTTTAGTATTACTGACATATCACTGCTATAGAGTAACTGGTGTGCTGTTATTATATCCCTAATGTAGACAGGACTTGCACTGCTCTCAGTACAGTAGTTGTAGCTTGTATTGATATTTGCTCTACCAATGCTATAACGTTGACCCTATTCATTGCCCTGTACAGCACATTATACTACACACTTCACACAGTGTTAACAGGTCCGAACTAGTTTCAGCTGATTACTTTTCGTCTGAAAAATATGGTGTGTGCCATCGCTTACCTGGTGGGAATGCTAATCGCCTAGCTGATATTTTATGAGCTACATAAAACATGTCAGATATAATTTCAGCTCATGCGCTCCATAGAAAATGCTCGATAGGGGTTCTCCACCCAGTCTGTGTCGGAAGTTCATGTGGTCCGGCTCACAGGTTGTGTTTTACAGCATCCTTGCCGCTACTCTAGTCTTCCATCTGTTCCCAGTCACTCCTGCTTTCCCTGTCCCAGCACTATAAGCAGGGGCGTAACTAGAAACCACTGGGCCCCCCTGCGAAACTTTGGATGGGGCCCCCCCATCAAACCCATCTGCCCCCCACCCCCAGGCAATATACCACAAACAAAATGACTTTTTTTTTAAACGCAGGCACCCCCAGCCACAAAACAGAAACCAGGCAGGCTGAGGCGCCCCCACAAAACAGAAATTAGGCAGAGAGCAGATCCAGAGACACACACAGCCACACGCTACATACACAGCCACACACACTACATACACAGCCACACACACTACATACACAGCCACACACACTACAGCCACTCACACTACATACATAGCCACACACACTACATACACAGCCACTCACACTACAGCCACTCACACTACAGCCACTCACACTACATACATAGCCACACACACTACATACACAGCCACTCACACTACAGCCACTCACACTACATACATAGCCACTCACACTACAGCCAGTAGCGTAGCTAAGGAGCTGTGGACCCCGATGCAAGTTTAACAAGGGCCCCCCAAGCACTCTATACATGAAAATTGATACGGCGCACCAAAATCTGCCAATGGCAAGTACAGTGTCAGAGGTGCAAGAAGGGGATGGGGAACAGTTTGTTAATGATTACCACTATTCAAAGCATCTATAGAAGGGATTATTATGAGCACAGGACCAAAAGAGAGCTAATACTGCAGTTGAGGGAGGGCCCTTCGGGACCCCTCTGGCCCAAGGGCCCCGATGCGGTTGCAACCTCTGCACCCCCTATTGCTACGCCCCTGACTACAGCCGCTCACACTACATACACAGCCACTCACACTACATACACAGCCACACACAGAGAGACACACAGTCACACTACATACATAGCCACACACAGACACTCACTACACACACACACTACATACATAGCCACACACAGAGACACACAACATACATAGCCACACACAGACACTCACTACACACACACTACATACATAGCCACACACACACACTACATACATAGCCACACACACACTACATACATAGCCACACAGAGACACACACTACATACATAGGTAGCCACACACAGAGAGACACACAGACACACTACATACATAGCCACACAGACACACACTACATACATAGCCACACACACAGAGACACACACACACTACATACACACAGACAGCCTCCGTAGCGGCAGACATGACATTTGGCCTCATTTATCACCCTGTCTGCAGGAGATTACAGAAGAAAGAAGACTCGTGGCAGCCCACAACGGAGTACCTCGCCATGCGAGTCTAGCCTGCTTGAGGAGGCGGGGAGGGGGGCTGATAAGGAAGCATACAGAGCTTGACGAGAAGTATGCCTCCAGGTCCTAGTGCCCGCCTCCGCACCAGACAGCAAAAGCCTGCTCCCAATTTGTGTCATATACTCGTCCGCTTGCTAGTTAATGCATGCGGGCGGGTGTTGGTTCCCAGAGCTGCGGGCCCCCTCTCCCCTCGGGGCCCCCCCGCCCCCGCATCCCTTGCAGGGGCGGTAGGTACGCCCCTGACTATAAGGGCCCTTTCACACCGAGGCCGTGCGGTGCAGTATTTTTACTGCTCCCCAATGAAAGTCTCTGGAGACTTTTATACTGTAACATTACAGCGTGGTGCAATGGAAGTGACGTTTTTGCCGCATCCCCGACGCAGGTCAAGAATTTAGTTACCATGCGGCCTCTGCATAAAGTTGTGTCGGCCCGGAAGTCATGTTAGTCTATGGTGACACGTGGATTTGAAAAAAAAATCCCAGTCGCGACACATGCGCAGAAGTTTATTTTAAAAATACGCTTCCGTGCATTCCGCATACCCGAAGCAGGAAGTGACAGCAAACGCACATCACTTCCTGCTTGGCTGGTGGCAATAGTGCGGTGTTCCCTGAAGATGTTTTTGATGGTGCGATGCATCGAGCACCGCATTGCTAACGCTGGTTTATGGTGTGAAACCAGCCTGAAGATATATCCATTAAACAATCCATTTAAAAAATCTAGCATTTTAGGTAATCTTCATAAAATCTTCTAGCTTGGAACTCGGCAAATGAAAGTTCTGAAAAGCCAGAACAATGCTGGTGTAATGGATATCTGTTTATATGGTGGACCTGCTGGAGACTGGTACCATAGCATGTCCTTATTTGTTCAGTAGTGCAGTTAGATACTGTGTTTGGATGCAGATACCCATCCCAACACTGAGCTCCCTCACATCAAGCGCAAAAAGGATTTTAGAGAGATAATAGATATTATATTGTGTGAATACTTTATCCTACTACCAATTACTGAACCTGAGCGACTAAGCGCTTTGAGTCCTATGGGAGAAAAGCGCTATAGAAATGTTATTACAGGAAACCAACTAACATTTTAAAAGATCATAAGAAGCGGTCTCCATATTTTATATAGATCAGAAATTAAGGTTCAAACTGTTATGCACCAGACCTGTAATAGCAAGTAGAAAGTAAGGTTCAAACTGGCATGCTATTACAGGTCTGGTGCTCCTGATGCACTATACGCATTCACTAAGCTGAGGAGAGGAAGGAGAGACACTGTCTGAGGGGGACTTTACTTGACTCTTGCCAAATGCACAGAGTTTGGTGCCTACAGTATCTTTATCAAAATCCATCCTTAGTGGTATACAAGGCATGTGAGTATGTAGGCATTGCACTAAAGTCATATAGGTTGGACAGTTCAGACATAATAATAGCATCATTATATTCACTGTTTGACAATACATCATCCGGCTATTTCAGGAATGCACAGTCTTATACAAGTATACTAAAGACAACAATATGTCTGATAAACAGATAATCTTAATAGTACACAATGAAAGATTTGATGCACCTTGATGGTGTGGTTCTACCTGCTGACTCTCAATACTGTAGTTCAGTGGTCCAAATTCCTAATAATGTTCCTTGTTAAATGAATGTCATTAGTTTACTTTTACTTCTTTTGGCAGGCCTATTACTATAAGGGTGGAGAGAGTTGACTATATCTGTAAAGGAAGGACTCCTCCTGGCTTTGTTGGTATACAGTTGATAGGTGGTCATCCACAATTGCATTTAAGGTGGTGACACTGACTTTGGATGTGCACTCCAAAACTGGGGTAGGCTGGCTATTATGGGGGTCAGGCAAAGGTGTCACATCCCAGCACAAATTATCAAGTGGCTGTGTGTAGTTGAAATGTTGGCTTTTCTCAAAGTAAGAATTATTAGCTGCTTGCTGGTCTTCATCACTATGTAAATCAAAATCCATAGCAGAAGCAATCAGGTCTGCTTCATTGAATTCCTCGCTGTCATTAATGCTGCCATTCCTGGTGTCTTTGCTCCATTCCAAATCGCTTAAAGCGTCTGTAAAATAAGTGCAGTCCTTTGTCAGAGATAAGCCATTGTTCAGCATGTGCTCTGATGGTGGCTGATCCATCTCGATGTCATTAAAATCAAAGAAGGGTTGGCAGACCTCCTGGCTGAAGACTGCATTGGAAAGGTTCTCCTGGATCAGTATTTCACCTGCAATAGGCTGAAAAAGAAAAAAATTAACTACTTAAAGAGCTAATATCTTCATATATAATTCTTTCTTTTCAAAAATTCTTATATAATTCTATGTGAAGTATTTTACATTTAGGAATGAACCATGATAAACACGTTTATTATTGCAACTAGTGCCCAAGTTCGTCACTCAGCAGCTGGGCATGGCAGAAGACTGGCAACTATTTTTGTGGCAGCAGGCATCCTATGGGATGCCTTGATCACCTTATACAGGTCCTTCTTAAAAAATTAGCATATTGTGATTAAGTTCATTATTTTCTGTAATGTACTGACAAACATTAGACTTTCATATATTTTAGTTCATTACACACAACTGAAGTAGTTCAAGCAGGGGCGTAGCTAGGGGGGGTCGGGGTAGGACAAGTTCCCCCGGGCGCCGGGTCCCCAAGGGCACCCGGCTGAGCTACGTTTTTGGGTTTTTTTTGTTTCTTTTGGGGAGGGGAGCAGCGCAGAGAAGAGGGAGAGCTGTGCGGACGGTGGAGAAGGGGGCCATCTCCCCCCCCTTCCCTCACCTTAGGGTGCTCTCCCTCCCTCGCTGTCCCCTCCATTATTGTCCGGGTGGCTGGCAGCGGCGGGCGGAACTCACCTCCATCTCGCTCCGGCACCGGAAGTTCGGGTGCCGCAGCCGCTGCTCTGGTCTGGACCAGACCGAGTAGCGGCAAATCCATCCGGCGCTGCGACGAGACGGAGGTAAGTTCCGCCCGCCGCTGCCAGCCACCCAGACATTAATGGAGAGGACAGCGAGGGAGGGAGAGCACCCTAAAGTGAGGGAAGGGGGGGGAGATGGCCCCCTTTTCCACCGTCCACTCAGCTCTCCCTCTTCTCTGTGCTGTTCCCTTCCTGCTGCACATATACCCCTGACTATATATACTGGGCACATATTATACCCCTGGCTACATATACTGGGCACATATACCCCTGGCTACATATACTGGGCATATATACCCCTGGCTACATATACTGGGCACATATACCCCTGGCTACATATACTGGACGCA
This sequence comes from Hyperolius riggenbachi, assembly GCF_040937935.1. Taxonomy (NCBI): domain Eukaryota; kingdom Metazoa; phylum Chordata; class Amphibia; order Anura; family Hyperoliidae; genus Hyperolius; species Hyperolius riggenbachi. The sequence goes on along the minus strand of NC_090649.1, from coordinate 221,165,576 downwards.
TATTATACCCCTGGCTACATATACTGGGCGCATATTATACCCCTGGCTACATATACTGGGCACATATAACCCTGACTACATATACTGGGCACATATACGCCTGGCTACATATACTGTGCACATATAACCCTGACTACATATACTGGGCACATATACCCCTTACTACATATACTGGGGACATATACTCCCCACTACATATACTGGGCACATATACACCTGGCTCCATATACTGAGCACATATACCCCTGACTATATATACTGGGGACATATACCCCTGACTACATATACTGGGGACATATACCCCTGACTACATATACTGGGGACATATACCCCTGACTACATATACTGAGAAAACATATACACCTGCCTACATATACTGGGCACATATACCCCTAACTACATATGCTGGGCACATATACACCCCTGGCTACATATACTGGGCACATATACCTCTGGCTACATATACTGGGGACATATACCCCTGCCTACATATACTGGGCACATATACCCCTGGCTACCTGTTCTGTGGACATCTCTACTACTGGCTACCTGTTCTGGGGACATCTATACCGCTGGCCACCTATTCTGGGGACATCTACACTGCTGGCCACCTATTCTGGGGACACCTATAGACCTGGGGCTACCTATTTTTGGGGAACCACTGCTGTCAGATTGAGTGTATTTTGGGGAACTGCTGCCAGGTGAGAGGCGTCTACCATATTAAGGGGGCATTCTGCCTATTTATGTGAAATGCTGTCTATTTATGTGCCTCATGACTGCTGAATTTGTCTTGTTGGGGGCCTCATGGTTACTGAATTTGTCTTGTTGGGGGCCTCATGATTTGTTGGGGGCCTCAAGATCGCTGAATTTGTCTTGTTGGGGGCCTCATTATTGCTAAATTTGTCTTGTTGGGGGCCTCATGATTGCTGAGTTGGTCATGTTGGGGGCCTCATATTTGCTCATGATTGCTGAATTTGTCTTGATGGGGGGGCTCATGATTGCTGAATTTGTCTTGGAACATGCTGGAAGGTACATACTGAGGGAGGGTGGGTGAGCGTGAGCCTGCTAACCTCCATGTACATTTGGCTCCACCCATAACCACGCCCACGTTTATTATGTGGCCACACCCCTTTTGGCGCGGCGCAGCCTTCACCTTAGGGGGCGCATTGATAGTCTTTGTCCCCGGGCGCTGAAAGCCCTAGCTACGCCTCTGAGTTCAAGCCTTTTATTGTTTTAATATTGATGATTTTGGCATACAGCTCATGAAAACCCAAAATTCCTATCTCAAAAAATATCATGAAAAGGTTCTCTAAACGAGCTATTAACCTAATCATCTGAATCAACTAATTAACTCTAAACACCTGCAAAAGATTCCTGAGGCTTCTAAAAACTCCCAGCCTGGTTCATTACTCAAAACCGCAATCATGGGTAAGACTGCCGACCTGACTGCTGTCCAGAAGGCCATCATTGACAACCTCAAGCAAGAGGGTAATGCTACATACACACTTGAGATAAAAGTCTTTGGAAAAGGCAAGATCACAGACCAATTTTACCCCCTCCCATGTAGTATGAGAGCCATACTCTACACAGTCTATTCTATTGAGCTGAACTCCCCATCAGATAAAATCTTCGCAAGATCCTGCACACAAAGATGCTGTACACATTCAAAAGATCATTATCTGCAAAAGATCTGTTCCTGCAAAAGATCCATTCCTGCAAAATGCATTCATAGTCTATGATATCTGCAGATCCTCATACACACCTTGTTTAACAGACAGATATGCAGATGAATGTCAGTTAAATAAGGTGTGTATGAGGATCTGCAGATATCATAGACTATGAATGCATTTTGCAGGAATGGATCTTTTGCAGGAACAGATCTTTTGCAGATACTGATCTTTTGAATGTGTACGGGCATCTTTGTGTGCAGCATCTTGCAAAGATTTTATCTGATGGGGAGTGCAGCTCCATAGAATAGACTGTGTAGCGTATGGCTCTCATACTACATGGAAGGGGGTAACATTGGTCTGTGATCTTGCCTTTCCCAAAGACTTTTATCTCAAGTGTGTATGTAGCATAAGACACATAAAGAAATTTCTGAACGAATAGGCTGTTCCCAGAGTGCTGTATCAAGGCACCTCAGTGGGAAGTCTGTGGGAAGGAAAAAGTGTGGCAGAAAACGCTGCACAACGAGAAGAGGTGACCGGACCCTGAGGAAGATTGTGGAGAAGGACCGATTCCAGACCTTGGAGGACCTGCGGAAGCAGTGGACTGAGTCTGGAGTAGAAACATCCAGAGCCACCGTGTACAGGCGTGTGCAGGAAATGGGCTACAGGTGCCGCATTCCCCAGGTCAAGCCACTTTTGAACCAGAACCAGCGGCAGAAGCGCCTGACCTGGGCTACAGAGAAGCAGCACTGGACTGTTGCTTAGTGGTCCAAAGTACTTTTTTCGGATGAAAGCAACTTTTGAATGTCATTCGGAAATCAAGGTGCCAGAGTCTGGAGGAAGACTGGGGAGAGGGAAATGCCAAAATGCCTGAAGTCCAGTGTCAAGTACCCACAGTCAGTGATGGTCTGGGGTGCCATGACAGCTGCTGGTGGTTCACTGTGTTTTATCAAGGGCAGGGTCAATGCAGCTAGCTAATTATCAGGAGATTTTGGAGCACTTCATGCTTTCATCTGCTAAAAAGCTTTATGGAGATGAAGATTTCATTTTTCAGCGCGACCTGGCACCTGCTCACAGTGCCAAAACCACTGGTAAATGGTTTACTGACCATGGTATTACTGTGCTCAATTGGCCTGCCAATCTTTGGGATATTGTGAAGAGAAAGTTGAGAGACACAAGACCCAACACTCTGGATGAGCTTAAGGCCGCTATCGAAGCATCCTGGGCCTCCATAACACCTGAGCAGTGCCACAGGCTGATTGCCTCCATGCCATGCCGCATTGAAGCAGTCATTTCTGCAAAAGGATTCCCAACCAAGTATTGAGTGCATAACTGAACATAATTATTTGAAGGTTGAATTTTTTTGTTTTAAAAACACTTTTCTTTTATTGGTCGGATGAAATATGCTAATTTTTTGAGATAGGAATTTTGGGTTTTCATGAGCTGTATTCCAAAATCATCAATATTAAAACAATAAAAGGCTTGAACTACTTCAGTTGTGTGTAATTAATCTAAAATATATCAAAGTCGAATGTTTATCAGTACATTACAGAAAATAATGAACTTTATCACAATATGCTAATTTTTTGAGAAGGACCTGTATATGCCGCACCAAGTTCCATAAATGAGTAGACATTGCTCCATTGACCTGATGAAGCAAGCCAGGACTTGAGAAATGTGCTGTATGCCTATTCAGTTTGTTTAATAAATTTATAGTTGCTGAACATTTTGGATGGTGATATTGAAGAGATAAGCCAACACTTACCTCCCTTTAACCTCCTTAACGGTATGGACGACTTAATACGTCCATTACCGCCGGGAGGCACCGCTCAGGCCCCGCTGGGCCGATTTGAATAATTTTTTTTTTGCTGCACGCAGCTAGCACTTTGCTAGCTGCGTGCAGTGCCCGATCGCCGCCGCTACCCGCCGATCCGCCGCTATACGCGTCGCCGCAGCCGCCCCTCCCCAGACCCCGTGCGCTGCCTGGCCAATCAGTGCCAGGCAGCGCTGTGGGGTGGATCAGAGTCCCCTTTGACGTCACTACGTCGATGACGTCATCCCGCCCCGTCGCCATGGCAACGGGGGAAGCCCTCTGATCTCCGATCGCCGAATGCCGTTGTCTCGCTACATGGAAAAAAAAAAATTAAAAAAAAAAAAAGGTATTTGCTGCCCCCTGGCGGATTTTAATAAACCGCCAGGGAGGTTAAACTGCTGTTACACTTTTACATATCTTCTTGAAGTGTAACCGATACCAAGGGAGCTCTATCACTTAATTATTCAATTGGAATCACACATGCCATCTAGTTATAGCTGAGGACTGTCATTTATTATATACCGGTACATAATATGTGTTAAAAAAAAAGTTAGTGTTTTCATTTTAAGTAGAATAAAAGTACTTAATTTAGTGTATGCGAATTCGCATGAAAATTCGCATACATCCGCATGCAAATTTTTACCGCGGCGATTCGCACCGCACAAGTGGAAATGCAGCCTTACTATTGCCTTGTCAGCCCCTGTATAGTCCATATCTATTGTAGCCAGCATGGCTTGACCCAGCAAAGGATGACATAGAGAAAGTTGCACAGCAGCAACATCCTAGGAGAGGGCGCAAGGTCTCATGGCAGCAAGCATTATTTGGCTGTTGCATTAGGGCCATCTTCAACTATCAGCACACTTAAAGGGCTGGGGTCCACCACTAGTTCTGGTCACCAGATCTTTGCTGTCAGGGGGTTATTTTACACCTTGCAAAACTGATCATCTGCAACATCTTTGCTCAGCACTTGAAATGGAGGAACAGAGTTAACAACCTGTTTCCTAGGTGCATGAGTAATGGTAATTTCACCACCGAAGCTCCATGGAAAGTCCACTTGGCCTTCAGGATGGTTCAGTACTCGGGGCTTAGGGACAGGCAATAGAGGTCCTAGGTCACCAGGCTGCAAATTGGAAAGCATGTTCATGCCACCTGTAAGGCCCTGTTCAGACTGTCAGCGTTTGTAGAACGCGTATAAATTCAAAGAAACGCAAGTTGAAAAACGCATGCGTTTTTCTTGCGTTCAAATGCGTTTTCTATTGCGTTTTGCACACGTGTCCCGGTGAAAAAAAAGAATTATGGGAACCGCAGAGGCAAACGTACGCTAAAACGCAATAGTACGTGTTTTTGATACGTGTCCATAGACTTTCATTGCGTCCGTTTCTATGCGTGACGCACAGAACTGCGTGCAGCAATACGGATGAGAAACGTATGCGTCTCATACGCATACATGTGAACGAGGCCATTAGAATACATTAGTAGCCGTTTCTATGCGGAAAGTCTGCCTGTACGCGTTCTGGAAAAACGGCTAGGAACGCACATAGTCTGAACAGGCCCTTAGGGTTGTTACTAAAAGACACATCCACCTGCAGAAATGTCCATTCCTATGTGAAGCATCACCATGAGCGAGATTTAAATTTTTATTCATATTACGTAACTTGAATATGTTTGGTTAAGAGATGTATATTTTGATAAATTAGATCTGAGTTTTTCTGAATATATTTACATTAAAGCTGCATGTTACTAAACAAAGCAAGTACTCCAAAGGAAAAAGTACTGTCTTAAAAATAATGGCATGATAGGTTGATATTAGTATTTTTCACATGGGTTAAAAAGTCTTCTGGACACCAAAAGGCATACAGGCAAAAGTTGCGCCGGGGAAAAAATGGCGCACGGAGCCGCTGCTAAAGTGTTTAAAATGCTATTTTGTGTTTTAATGTCAAAACATTAAATAGCGTTTTAACATTAAACCGCTATTTAATGTTTTAACATTAAAACGCAAAATAGCGTTTTAAACACTTTAGCAGCGGCTCCGTGCGCCATTTGTTATATGTAAACACATGAGAATTAAAATGTGTGTGTGTGTGTACACAGTATATATGTGTATATATATATATATATATATATATATATATATATATATATATATATACACACTGTACAGACCAAAAGTTTGGACACACCTTCTCATTCAAAGAGTTTTCTTTATTTTCATGACTATAAACATTGTAGATTCACACTAAAGGCATCCAAACTATGAATTAACACATGTGGAAGTATAGTACATAACCAAAAAGTGTGAAACAACTGAAAATATGTCATATTCTAGGTTCTTCAAAGTAGCCGCCTTTTGCTTTGATTACAGATTTGCACACTCTTGACACTCTCTTGATGAGCTTCAAGAGGTAGTCACCTGAAATGGTTTTCACTTCACAGGTGTGCCCTGTCAGGTTTAATAAGTGGGATTTCTTGCCTTATAAATGGGGTTCGGACCATCAGTTGCGTTGTGGAGAAGTCAGGTGGATACACAGCTGATAGTCCTACTGAATAGCCTGTTAGAATTTGTATTATGGCAAGAAAAAAAGCAGCTAAGTAAAGAAAAACGAGTGGCCATCATTACTTTAAGAAATGAAGGTCAGTCAGTCCGAAAAATTGGGAAAACTTTAAAAATGTGTCCCCAAGTGCAGTCTCAAAAACCATTAAACGCCACAAAGAAACTGGCTCATATGCGGATCGCAAACACACACTACCGATTGGAAAGCGTACCAGGGAAATCTGAATACACAATTAGCGTCCAGAAGGACATTACCCTATAGGTACATAAATAAAACTTATAATTTATTGCATCACTAAAAAGTTTGAAGAAGAGAGTATCACTATTCTGAATACTCTACTGCGTGGGTTACAGTTATATATTCGCTGTCAAAGTATGGGGGTCTTTGCTTATCCCACTTAGACCCCAGCATGGGGTGCTGAGGCAAGGTGTAGCTATCCCACACTACTATGACAGCTATCCGCACAGTAAACAGTTTGCAAGGTGGGACAGTGGAAGTAAACTGACCAGAAGAGTACACTGATCTGATTCGACCACTAAGTGTTCAGTCCCCCATGGAAACTGACCAACTGACAGGTGGGTATAAACATACAAAAAGTGCTAGGTGTTGTACAAAAACTTTAACATGAGCATGTTTCACCGAAAGGCTTCTTCAGAAAGTGTGCTATACATATATACAGTAGAACCTACACCCATTATTTACATATATTACACAATACCCCCCATCATAGAAGCCCCAGTCAGAGCTGAAATGCCCCGCCACGCATAGTCATATATATAGGAATGGAGAAGGTGGGGGAGGCAATGGGGTGGGTGTGGTATGCATATGTCACGTACCACCCCTTTATGAGGTTATGCAGGTTCCAAGGTGGCAGCCTAACTCCATTTCTTACCTGGGGTTGTCGCAGTGCGACCATGTACAGGTATAGAAGAAACAAGGTGCCGCCATACTATCCGCCCCATACATGCGTGGGCAGGGCCATGGATGTATTCTCCTAGGTAGAGGGGAGGAGTTCTCAATGGCGCCTATCGCCGATTGGCAGTGGCGTAGCTAGAAATTATGGGGCCCCATAGCAACATTTTCATGGGGCCCTCAGAACTAGGCACTCCTGAGCAATGCCACCTGCCCCTACCCCATGGATAGGAGTTGACTGGGCAGTTTACATTACTGTGTAATGCACACTGTGTATAGCCCTTGGGTGGAGAAACAAAGGAAAGTTAATAGTGAACACATCAAGGACTATCTGGGCCCCCCTCTTCTCCACGGCCCCATAGCAGCTGCTATGGCTGCTATGGCTATTGCTACGCCCCTGCCGATTGGTTAAGTTCCCAATTCAAAATGTGGCTGCGTGTGCTGGCCACATAGTTCTCCAGACGGCAGTGAAGTCACTTCCGCCCGCACGCTCGTCTGCTTCCTGTCTTCCGATATGTTGGGACGCAGCTTGCGTTCCAAGCCTCACTCTGGAAGCATGGGGTTCCTTCCCTATCGCGTCTATGCAGATCTTGGAGGTCCGCCCACTACTCAAAAGGGGACATATGTGACTGTTTGGGGTTGCCTAGCAACCCGTTCATCCTCATATGCGGATCGCCCCAGTAAAGGAAGACCAAGAGTCACCTCTGCTGCAGAGGATAAGTTCACCCGAGTCACCAGCCTCAGAAATCGCAGGTTAACGGCAGCTCAGATTAGAGTCCAGATCAATGCCACACAGAGTTCTAGCAGCAGACACATCTCTAGAACAACTGTTAAGAGGAGACTGTGTGACTTAGGCCTTCATGGTAGAATATCTGCTAGGAAACTACTGCTAAGGACAGGCAACAAGCAGAAGAGACTTGTTTGGGCTAAAGAACACAAGGAATGGACATTAGACCAGTGGAAATCTGTGCTTTGGTCTGATGAGACCAAATTTGAGATTTTTGGTTCCAACCACCTTGTCTGTGTGACGCAGAAAAGGTGGACAGATGGTCTCTACATGCCTGGTTCCCACCGTGAAGCATGGAGGAGATGGTGTGGGGGGTGCTTTGCTGGTGACACTGTTGGTGATTTATTCAAAATTGAAGGCATACTGAACCAGCATACTGAACAGCATCTTGCAGCGGCATGCTATTCCATCCAGTTTGCGTTTAGTTGGACCATCATTTATTTTTCAACAGGACAAGGACCCCAAACACACCGCTTTATTCAGCCTGTGCAAACAGAACGCGATAGAATAGGCATGTGTAGCCTCATTTAATACATGGTCGCAGGCCGCTTATGAATATAGTCTCGGATTTGCGATGCACCACACTGGGGCGGAGTCACACAGAGGATTAATAAATGTTACATTTTTGGGCTCTGAGTTCTGGGGGCGGCAACCTTGCTGCCAGGAGATAACCCCGCCTTCCCTCCACCTAGTTTGGAGGTAATCCAGCCCCAATTCTAAGATTGTATAAATATGGGGCCAGCAGAGCCCGCCTTTGTCCATCATTTCATCTGCTAAAGAAGAGTTTGGAGCATGCATTCCACAGAGGGACAGACGCATGCATATTTCCAAGGACTCTTAATGCTCATTTCACTGGACTCTTTCTTCATTCTCCAAATGGACTGCTCAGCCGTAACTAAAGTAAGAACTTTCTGATTTTATCCCTTTTATTTTTAAGCTTTGTGTGTATATGTTAATTAGTGTATATAAATGTATGTAATGCATTTTTGTTATCAAACGTTTAAAAAAATCGTATAGCGGTTATGACATGTTGCTGAACATACACAATCGTACCTATTCTCCTGAAACCGCTACCCTGTGTTTAATAGAAGTATACATTTATAACCCGTATGTGTGAACCCGGCTCAGATATTCAGATCTGACCCAGATTCCTGCATACTGCAAAGAGTTAACAGAGCGTTCTCGAAGTATTAGCATAACTACAGTAGCGGGCTGTGTAACCCGCTTGGTGGCAGATCTTTGAATTGTATGTGTGTGGTGAATCCTTTGGCGTCTGAACACTCCCTCCGCGAGTCAGTTCATCAAATTGCGAAGTCAGGTTACGCTTCGTGATGAGCAAAATGACAGTGTGAGAGGATTTCTGACTCTGATCGATTGACCCCGTCCGCAGACCGGCCTTGCGGTCTGTGACTATATATATATACAGTATATATATATATATATATATATATATATATATATATATATATATATATATATATATACACACATATACTGTATCTCTCTCTCTCTCTCTCTCTCTCTCTCTCTCTCTCTCTCTATATATATATATATATATATATATATATATATATTCTATGGATATATGGTAATACATGTATTTATACATGTATTAACATTTATATAAATGTAATTTTTTTTTTTTTGCTTACTGTTTGAATTTAAAAAGAAAAAAAAAAGAAGAAAAAAAAAAAGACAACGAGGGGTCCCCCCTCTCGAGCCTCTTTAACCCCTTGTCCCCCATGCAGGCTGGGATAGCCGAAATGCGGAGCCCCGGGCGCAGCCGGGGCTCTTCCCCGCCTCCCTTGCCCCAGGTGGAGGCGGGGGCGACGACTCCCTGGGGGGGTTCATGGTGGCATCTGGGAGTCCCCTTTAAGAAGTACCTTTAAAAAAGATGTTCCCACATCAATGAGCCAACGAATACAGTATCCTCTCGTGTTGCGACCTTGATTGAAGATCTCCGCTGACCGCCCACCCGACGCCACACACCGCCGCTCCCCCGCGCTTCTCTAGCTATACTGAGTATAGCTAGAGCTAAAAAGCATCTTTGAATTTGGCTCCAAGGAGCCCCATTGGTCTAATAACAGACCAATGGGGTTCCTCCTGATACCCATTGGTCTGTTATTAGACCAATGGGGAGCCTTGGAGCCAAAATGTAAAGATGCTTTCTAGCTATACAGAGTATAGCTAGAGCCGCTCCGTGGTCCCTCCTGCGTGGCTTTCCGCACTTCTCCCTGCACATACCAATCTATAGCGTCCACCCACACTGTCACCCTGGATGCTATGGGTGCTCCAGGGTGACGGTGTGGAGGGGCGCTATAGATTGGTATTTGCGGGGAGAAGTGTGGTTGTGTTTTTATTTCTTTCAACCCTTTGTGGAAATAGGTAAGGGGTACTTTGTACCCCTATACTCATTTCTCCTGGGAGGGGGGTGGTAATCTGGGTGTACCAAAAAACCTCAGAGATCAATGACTGATATATGAAATACGTGTATTATGAAAATCACATCACATTAAATACACACAGTATACCCATGACCCCCAAATATTGCACCATCCCTTTAAAACCCATGAAGTATGCACCTGAGCATCTACCTGGACTAACATATGCACTATTATGTCACGCTAATCACATTTCCTATGCAGTTCAATCAAACAGGGTTAGAAGTTCTCTGCCTAACTAGCAGCTAATACTTATCACCTCAGCACAGTCTGTGTATAGCTCTGATTTTCCTAGCACAGTCAAAAAGAGTGCAGTTTATTGGTGGATACTGAGGTCCCAAAACAGAACTGCTTCACTGAAAAAAAGCACATGCAAAAAATAATAGGCATATGCAATTCATCTGGCCAGGATTGCTACTATATACTTCACAGCAGTGATTAAAAACATGCAGGGTGTCTCACCATACTCACCTTCTTAAAGGGGACTCCCAGATGCCACCATGAACCCCCCCCCCAGGGAGTCCTCAGCCTCGCTTCCACCTGGGGCAAAGGAGGTGGGGAAGAGCCTCTTGTCCATGGATTGGACAAGGGCTCCGGGGGGGGGGGGGGAGGGGAAGGCTTGGCTGCCCCTCCCCCCCCCCGGAGCCCCTCATACCATGGACCATGCGGGCTGGTATAGCTCAGGGTGCGAAGCCCCAGTCGGCCGGGGCTCCGCATTCTGGCTATCCCAGCCTGCATGGGTGGCAAGGAGTTAAAGAGGCTCGGGAGGGGGGACCTCATGTTTTTTTGTTTTTCAAAAATTTCACACAATCCAAAAAAAAAAAAAAAGGCATTTATATGCATGTTCATACATGTATAAATACATGTATCAACATATATACATATATATATATATATATATATATATATATATATATATATATATATATATATATATATATATATATATATATATATATATACACATATACATACATACATACATATACATACATATACATACATACATATACATACAGATAAAACAGAAAGGACCGGCACCGCTGTCTTGTATCAAAGCTCTTTTAATAGCACCAAAGTGGCAGCAGTGACAGACTGCTGTTTCGGTTTACACCTTTATCAAACTGCTCAAAGCCATAAAAATTGTGACAAGACTGCACTTCCCAGGAGGCACTGGGGAGAGACCTTGGGCACGCTGCATACTCTTTTTTGGAAACGGTGCTCCCTCTCTTTTGTTTATGTTAATGTTATGCTTATGTTATGCCTTAAGCTCATCCAGAGTGTTGGGTCTTGCGTCTCTCAACTTTCTCTTCACAATATCCCACAGATTCTCTATGGGGTTCAGGTCAGGAGAGTTGGCAGGCCAATTGAGCACAATAATGGTCAGTAAACCATTTACCAGTGGTTTTGGCACTGTGAGCAGGTGCCAGGTCGTGCTTAAAAATGAAATCTTCATCTCCATAAAGCTTTTCAGCAGATGGAAGCATGAAGTGCTCCAAAATCTCCAGATAGCTAGCTGCATTGACCCTGCCCTTGATAAAACACAGTGGACCAACACCAGCAGCTGACATGGCACCCCAGATCGTCACTGACTGTGGGTACTTGACACTGGACTTCAGGCATTTTGGCATTTCCCTCTCCCCAGTCTTCCTCCAGACTCTGGCACCTTGATTTCCGAATGACATTCAAAAGTTGCTTTCATCCGAAAAAAGTACTTTGGACCACTGAGCAACAGTCCAGTGCTGCTTCTCTGTAGCCCAGGTCAGGCGCTTCTGCCGCGGTTTCTGGTTCAAAAGTGGCTTGACCTGGGGAATGCGGCACCTGTAGCCCATTTCCTGCACACGCCTGTACACGGTTGCTCTGGATGTTTCTACTCCAGACTGCTTCTTCAGGTCCCCCAAGGTCTGGAATCGGTCCTTCTCCACAATCTTCCTCAGGGTCCGGTCACCTCTTCTCGTTGTGCAGCATTTTCTGCCGCACTTTTTCCTTCCCACAGACTTCCCACTGAGGTGCCTTGATACAGCACTCTGGGTACAGCCTATTCGTTCAGAAATGTCTTTCTGTGTCTTACCCTCTTGCTTGAGGGTGTCAATGATGGCCTTCTGGACAGCAGTCAGGTCGGCAGTCTTACCCATGATTGCGGTTTTGGGTAATGAACCAGGCTGGGAGTTTTTAAAAGCCTCAGGAATCTTTTGCAGGTGTTTAGAGTTAATTAGTTGATTCAGATGATTAAATGTATGTAATAATAATAATACAGACTTCCAAATACTGTGGAATAGTGCCAGGCATGAATCTGTGACCCAAAACTAGTTACTACATGACCGGTAAGCAAATCCTAAAAGTCAAGTATCTGCTGGACCAGCCAGCGCAGAAGTAGTGTGAGTAATGCAGGAGCTCTGTCATCAATCTCCCAGCGGCAATCGCTGCTAGGAGACTGTTAGACGGCATCTATTTACACTGTACAGCGCTGCCTTAGATCGCAGCGTGACACGGCTGTCCCCCTGGGACCCACAGGAGCGATCGGCTGTCATAGGCTGATGCCTATAACAGCCGATCTCTGTGACTGGCTGGCAGGGGGAGGGATGGGAATAAATAAAACAGTAAAATGTATTATATAAAAAACCCAAATACATACACATAGCTCCCAACTGTCCCTTTTTCGGAGGGACAGTCCCTTTTTGGGAGCCCTGTCCCTCTGTCCCTCTTTCACCCTCATTTGTCCCTCTTTCAGGACTTTGTCCCTCTTTCTATGTACATATATATATTTCTATACTAAAAATGTGTTTGATTGATTCTAAACTTTATTCCCATCCTTTACATTGATATATTACTAATTTTAAAATGTTACTATGAAGGAAAATGAACCAGGATAGAAAGGACCAATGTGGTTTGAATTATAAAACAACATATTTTTCTTATGAAATCTTTATGGTATGCGTGACTAGAGGCGTGGTGAGGGCGTGGCCAGGGATGTGGCAGGGGCGTGACTTAAGTGACCCCTTTTTACATCTCAGAAAGTGGGGAGGTATGTACATACAACAAAAAAATAAACAAACATGCAGGGATAAGAGCCCACCAACAGAAATCTCTGTTGTTGGGCAGAAATGTGGGTGGGGGAATCACTTGTGTGCTGAGTTCTACAGCCCTGCAGCAAGCCCTTAAAGCTGCAGTGGCCTAACTTGCAAAATATAGCTTGGTACCTGGGGGGGGGGGGATGGTAAAGCCCAGTGGCATAGCAATAAGAGGTGCAGAGGTAGCGACTGCATCGGGGCCCTTAGGCCCGCGGGGCCCACCCCTCACACACAGTATTAACTATTTATTGGTTCTGTGCTGATAATATTCACCTCTATAGTTGATTTGAATAGTAGTGATCATTATCACAGTTTCCCATCTCCTTCTTGCACCTCACTGTGGTTGTCCTTGATTGGTTCTTCTTCTTAACTATGCCACTGGTGAAGCCTGTGGTCCTTAAGTGGCTAACAAAATGTTTAGAAAGACTAATAGACACATTCAGAATGAAACAAACATGTAGATCTAAAGGGATGCTGGGGATGCCTTTTACTATTGTAATGCTGTCACTGCACATAAGTGGGATGCTAGGGGTAAATTAACAAAAAAGTCTAAAATTCCAAATGGGGTATTTAACCAACCTCGTTTTTTTATCGAACAGCCCTTTATGAATTGAGGCCAGAGGGGCTGATGCACACTGAATAGGGACTGTCTACAAATCTTTGTCTACAAAACTTTGTATGATTCCTTATCAGTGGCTGAGCAGATGCAGTCATTAGAACAATTGTGCAGAAAGCAAAAAGTGTTTTTCTTCTCTGTGCCCATAGTTGTCTTCTCTCAGGGCAGGGAAGAACCTCCCACGGGGCCCCCTGTTGCTTCTGGGCCCCCTGCGGATGCATCCCTTACAGGGTCTATTGTTACGCCCCTGTATGCAGTGCTTCACTGCTGTCAGTATTTATGCATATGGAAAACACATTCAAGTGTGCACTAGCCAGTTTGAATAACATTGGTTTTCAGTTTATCTGTGCATAAAGCAAGGGGCGGACATCCAAAGTTTCGCAGGGGGGACCAGTGATTTCTAGTTACGCCCCTGGCTTGGCTTCAATTCACAAAAACCTGTTTAGAACAGCTGCAGAGAATGTCACTGTTCTGTTACTGTGATGTTCTCCCACTTATGTGCAGTGACAGCGGTAGTAGTGGTGGTGGGAGATATTCTACTACAGGCATCCTAAAAACAGTGTATGGTGAATAGATCGCTATGAAAGTCTGTTGGTTTAACTTGTCAAACTACATACATGTATGCTGCTTTGTCAATGTATTCTAGTTTGTTGGAACACGATCTTCGTCTTTTACAGAGAACTAAATCTCGTGATATAACCTGTGTAATAATACAACTTTTTTAATGCCCCTTGTCTAGGTATGGGTGAGCCAAAAGCAAGTTATACTACTACAGTTACTTACTATGGCCAGTGGCGTACCTAGGGAATTTGACACCTGATGATTATTTACAGGCACCTTCCCCCCCAAAAAAAATTAATTGATGGGTGGGTTCACCGGTTGGAGCGCCAAGCAAGTCGCTGCAAATTTTGGGGGATTTTTGGTGAAAAGGAGTCATCAGGATGTGGACGGAGCTAACCGTCTGAACCTCTGTACGAAGCGTAATGAAAGCTAACCGTAGTGAAGCTCTGTACTCTATACCAGTGATGACGAACCTTTCAGAGGCCGAGTGCCCAAGGGGAGGGGGGGGTTGTGCCGCGCTGAAAAATGGGCGTGGCCATGACATTGTATGGGCGGAGAGAACGTAATGATGTAACAGCGAGGCATAAGAAAGCAGTGTTTCCTCCATGATGTGGTGAAACGAGGATTCGCATCATGGGAAACTGTAATGCTGTTTTATTAGTATACCCACCATAACCCCAAAGCAGCAAATATAGCCAACTATGACCATTAAATAATAAATGCAGCAACAGTTACCCCAGACACCAGAAAGTAAACGCAATGTGGGCAACATTTCAGCAGAAAATCACGCAATGTGGGCAACATTTCAGCAGAAAGACGCAGTGGGCCACATTTCACTAGAAAATAACGCAATGTGGGCAACATTTCACTAGAAAATAAATGCAATTAGTGCAGCTTTTCAGCAGAAAACAAACGCAATGAGTGCAGCTTTTCACCATAAAATAAACGCAATGAGTGCAGCTTTTCACCAGAAAATAAACGCAATGAGTGCAGCTTTTCACCAGAAAATAAACAGAATGAGTGCAGCATTTGACCCGAAAATAAACGCAATAGTACAGCTTTTCACCAGTAAATGCACATAATAAGAGACAGCTTTTCACCAGTAAATGCACATAATAAGAGACAGCTTTTCACCAGTAAATGCACATAATGACAAACAGCCAGTGTCCCCAGTATATGTAGCCAGGGATATATGTGCCCAGTATATGTAGCCACAGGTATATATCCCCAGTATATGTAATGTGCCCAGTATATGTAGTCAGGGGGTATATGTCCCCAGTATATGTAGCCAGGGGTATATGTCCCCAGTATATGTAGCCAGGGGCACATGTGCCCAGTATATGTAGTCAGGAGGTATGTGTCCCCAGTATATGTAGCCAGGGGTATATGTCCCAGTATATGTAGCCAGGGGGTATATGTCCCCAGTATATGTAGCCAGGGGGTATATGTCCCCAGTATATGTAATGTGCCCAGTATATGTAGCCAGGTGCATATATCCCCAGTATATGTAGCCAGGGGTATATGTCCCCAGTATATGTAGGCAGGGGTATATGTGCCCAGTATATGTAGTCAGGGGTATATATGCCCAGTATATGTTGCCAGGGGTATATGTCCCCAGTATATGTAGCCAAGGGTATATGTCCCCAGTATATGTAGCCAGGGGTATATGTCCCCAGTATATGTAGCCAGGGGTATATGTCCCCAGTATATGTAGGCAGGGGTATATGTGCCCAGTATATGTAGCCAGGGGTATATGTCCCCAGTATATGTAGGCAGGGGTATATGTGCCCAGTATATGTAGTCAGGTGTTTATGTGCCCAGTATATGTAGCCAGGGGTATATATGACCAGTATATGTAGCCAGGGGTATATATGTCTAGTATATGTAGCCAGAGGTATATGTCCCCAGTATATGTAGCCAGAGGTATATGTGCCCAGTATATGTAGCCAGAGGTATATATGCCCAGTATATGTAGCCAGAGGTATATATGCCCAGTATATGTAGCCTGAGGTATATGTCCCCAGAATAGGTAGCCAGGTGTCCCCCCAGCAGGAGGGGAGCAGCACAGCGAAGGAGAGCTGTGGGCAGCGGTGGAGAAGGGGGGGCCATCTCCCCCCCTTCCCCCCCCTTAGGGCTCCCCCTCCCTCGCTCTCTCCTCCGGAACTGGAAGTGCTGTGGCGTTTGGCAGCGGGCGGAACTTACCTGCGTGACTCCGTCTGGTCTCGTCACAGGCGCGGGATGATTTGCCGCTAGTCTGGTCTGATCCAGAGCAGCGGCTGCGGCACCAGAACTTCCGGCGCTGGAGCGAGAGGGAGGTAAGTTCCGCCCGCTGCCAAACGCCACAGCACTTAGTTCCAGAGGGGAGAGAGCTAGGGAGGGAGAGAACTAAAGTGAGGGAAGGGGGGGGAAGATGGCCCCCCTTCCCCACCACTGCCCACAGCTCTCCCTCCACTGCGCTGCAGCTCTCCTCCTGTTACGGGCGGTTGTCAACACTGACAGCCGCCTGGGACTTGGCAACGGGGCAGCATGCGTGCCCACAGAGATGGCCCTGCGTGCCTGAAGTGGCACATGTGCCATAGGTTAGCCAACGCTGCTCTATACAGTGCCGCAGAAGATGTCAGTGCTTTATAAATATACAATAATAATATGGTAGGACATAGACTATGACTGTGGTACAATTAGATTGTGAGCTCCACTGAGGATGGTCAGAAAAGGGGGACATACAAAAGAGGGGGATGCATGGGAGGGGGGATAAAGAGGTAAAGGCACAAGACAGAGATCCCGGTGGTAGAGGAGAAATGGCAGGCAGGCCTCTCACCCGGACTGCAGACATCACCAGTGCTGTTTGGCAGGGACATGCTGTTAAAAGAAGCCACTAAAATCTGTAAAGAGGAAAGGGTCATGGGGAAAGACAACAGGGTGGGAGGGGGGGCTGGGAAAAGAGATAAGATTACCTGCAATTAACCACTTGCCGACCGCACGCTTATACCGTGCGTCGGCAAAGTGGCAGCTGCAGGACCAGCGACGCAGTATTGCGTCGCCAGCTGCAGGCTGATTAATCAGGAAGCAGCCGCTCGCGCGAGCGGCTGCTTCCTGTCAATTCACGGCGGGGGGCTCCGTGAATAGCCGATGGCGGCTCGCAGGCTAAATGTAAACACAAGCGGAAATAATCCGCTTTGTTTACATTGTACGGCGCTGCTGCGCAGCAGCGCCGTAAGGCAGATCGGCGATCCCCGGCCAATCAGCGGCCGGGGATCGCCGCTATGTGACAGGGGACGTCCTGTCACTGGCTGCACAGGACGGATAGCGTCCTGTGCAGCCCGGATCACCGGGGAGGGGACAGGTAGGAGAGGGATGGGGGAATTTCGCCGCGGAGGGGGGCTTTGAGGTACCCCCCCCGCAACATGCCTGCAGGCAGGAGCGATCAGACCCCCCCTGCACACCATCCCCATAGGGGGGAAAAAAGGGGGGCGATCTGATCGCTCTGTGTGCCCGCTGATCTGTGCTGGGGGCTGCAGAGCCCACCCAGCACAGATCCCATCAAACAGCGCTGGTCCTTAAGGGGGGGTAAAGGGTGGGTCCTCAAGTGGTTAAGCTAATCTAAATTGTCTGGAATTTGCTGTCAGCACCTGTATCACTGCAACGGCAGACTGTCCTGCATTATTGATTAATTACTATGATCAGGATAAATAATCAAAAGTCTAGGGCACACTGGTATTACAGCAGCCAGTGCTCATGGCTACTAATGACTGGCAACTTCTGAAGCTCTAAACACATCCTGCCACCTCTCCCTACTGCAGCACAGCAATCATTCTCACTACTCACCCTGCTGTTCTCTGCACATTCACTCACTGCAGGCTGTGTGTAGAGAGTGAGGAGACACCCTCCCCCTGTCACTTCCTAACCTAGGGGGTCCCTGTCACTACTTCACCTGGGGTCCCTGCCACTACCTAATCTTGGGGTCCCTGTCACTACCTAACCTAGTGGGTCCATGCCACTACCTTACCTGGGGGTCCCTGTCACTACCTTACCTTGGGGTCCCTGCCCCTACCTAACCTGGGGGGTCCCTGTCACTACCTAACCTAGTGGGTCTCTGCCACTACCTTACCTGGGGGTCCCTGTCACTACCTTACCTGGGGGTCCCTGCCACTACCTAACCTGGGGGGTCCCTGTCACTATCTAACCTAGTGGGTATCTGTCACTGCCTAACCTGGGGGGTCCCTGCCACTATCTAACCTGGGGAGACACTTGTCACTACCTAACCTGGGGTTCCCTGTTACTACATGACCTCAGGAGGCAACTGTCCCTACTTAAAACAGGGTGGTCCCCATGACTACCTGACTTGGGGAGGCACCTGTCCCTACCTAAACTGGGGGTCCCTGTCACAACCTAACCTGGGGCGGCACCTGTCACTACCTAGGGAGACCCTGTCACTACCTAACCTGGTTAGACACCTGTCACTGCCTAAACTTGGGGTCCCGGTCACTACCTAACCTGGGAGGGTCACCTGTCACTGCCTAAACTGGCAGGCCCATGTCACTACTTAACCTGCTGGGCGTTCTAATTCCCGCGGCCGCGTTTTTTTTCGCCCGATATTTTTTTTATATCATGTAGCTAGCCTAGCGCTAGCTACATGATTCTCCCCTTGCTGCTGACTCCCTCCCACCCTTCCGATCGCCGCCGGCGATCACGCCCATAAGGAAATCCCGTTCTGAACGGGATTTCCTTTAGGGCTTCCCCCGTCGCCATGGCGACGAACGGAGTGACATCACAGGGATTACCGATCCACCCCAGAGCGCAGCGTGGCGGCGATTGGCCAGGCTGTGCACGGGGTCTGCGGGGGGGGGATTTACAAATCAATAACTGCAAAGTGGGGTGTGCATAATTATTCAGCCCCCTTTGGTCTGAGTGCAGTCAGTTGCCCATAGACATTTCCTGATGAGTGCTAACGACTAAATAGAGTGCACCTGTGTGTCATCTAATGTCAGTATAAATACAGCTGCTCTGTGACGGCCTCAGAGGTTGTCAAAGAGAATATTGGGAGCAACAACACCATGAAGTCCAACGAACACACCAGACAGGTCAGGGATAAAGTTATTGAGCAATTTAAAGAAGTCTTAGGCTACAAAAAGATTTCCAAAGCCTTGAACATCCCACGAAGCACTGTTCAAGCGATCATTCAGAAATAGGAGTATGGCACAACTGTAAACCTACCAAGACAAGGCCGTCCACCTAAACTCACAGGCCAAACAAGGAGAGCGCTGATCAGAAATGCAGTCAAGAGGCCCATGGTGACTCTGGACGAGCTGCAGAGATCTACAGCTCAGGTGGGGGAATCTGTCCATAGGACAACCATTAGTCGTGCACTGCACAAAGTTGGCCTTTATGGAAGAGTGGCAAGAAGAAAGCCATTGTTAACAGAAAAGCATAAGAAGTCCCGTTTGCAGTTTGCCACAAGCCATGTGGGGGACACAGCAAACATGTGGAAGAAGGTGCTCTGGTCAGATGAGACCAAAATGGAACTTTTTGGCCAAAATGCAAAACACTATGTGTGGCGGCAAACTAACTCTGCACATCACTCAGAACACACCATCCCCACTGTTAAATATGGTGGTGGCAGCATCATGCTCTGGGGTGCTTCTCTTCAGCAGGGACAGGGAAGCTGGTCAGAGTTGATGGGAAGGTGGATGGAGCCAAATACAGGGCAATCTTGGAAGAAAACCTCTTGAAGTCTGCAAAAGACTTGAGACTGGGGCTGAGGTTCACCTTCCAGCAGGACAACGACCCTAAACATAAAGCCAGGGCAACAATGGAATGGTTTAAAACAAAACATATTCATGTGTTAGAATGGCCCAGTCAAAGTCCAGATCTAAATCCAATCGAGAATCTGTGGCAAGATCTGAAAACTGCTGTTCACAAACGCTGTCCATCTAATCTGACTGAGCTGGAGCTGTTTTGCAAAGAAGAATGGGCAAGGATTTAATTCTCTAGATGTGCAAAGCTGGTAGAGACATACCCTAAAAGACTGGCAGCTGTAATTGCAGCAAAAGGTGGTTCTACAAAGTATTGACTCAGGGGGTCTGAATAATTACGCACACCCCACTTTGCAGTTATTGATTTGTAAAAAAAACGTTTGGAATCATGTATGATTTTCGTTCCACTTCTCACATGCACACCACTTTGTATTGGTCTTTCACGTGGAATTCCAATAAAATTGATGCATGCTTGTGGCAGTAATGTGACAAAATGTGGAAAACTTCAAGGGGGCCGAATACTTTTGCAAGCCACTGTAGGGGCAAATAGCTACTTAATTCTGTTATCTGGTGAGCATGACTACTTAATTTATGTATATAGGGTGTACTTGCCTACTTAATAATTTTATTTTGATACACCAGGCTATTTCATTTATTTATTTGAGGCACCTGGTTGCTGAAATAGTTTATCTGGAGGTGTGTGACTACTCAATTATTTTATCTGGTCTAGATGCTTGTTACTATGTAATATTTTTGTTGGGCAGCATGTGACTACTTGATTCCTTTATTTGGAGGCATGGATCTATTTTATCCTTTTATATGGAAGTAAGTAATTACTTAATTTTCAGACACGTGGTTAATAACAAATGTATGCGAGAAAGGGTGCAGTTTTCCACAGGGGAGGGGGATCTGACGGCCGGGGGGGGGGGGGGGGGATGGTGCAATTATAGTGTTATATTACCTGCATACTCCTCTGGCCACTGACTATGGCTGCTATAGTTACTGTGCTGCTGTGATGATTATGGCGCTTTATTGATGAAGCTGCTATTTGTGTACAAGAGAATAAATTGAAGATTGCTAAAAGATTCACATCCTCGATGTTGGTCAGTTCAGGTGCATAACTTGAAGTATTCCCCTGCAAAACCTCTGCCAAACCCTCTCTACTCTATGCCCACATTGCAGTGCATTAGTGTAGCTTCCCCTGACCTGACCCCCAACTATAAAGCGGAGCAATACTTTAACCTTCTAGGGAGCAGAGTGACAGGTCCTCACTCCACTCTTCACTGTAGTCGGTGCATAGCCAATCTCAACCTGCGGCTCCCGTCTCTCTATTGATACGCCCCTGGGTCAATTGCTAAGGGTGTTTTAAAGGATACCCGAAGTGACATGTGACATAATGAGATAGACATGGATATGTACAGCAGTGATGTGCCGAACCTACGATTTTAGGTTCGCGAACCGGGTTCGCGAACTTCCGCGGAAGGTTCGGTTCGCGGAAAAGTTTGCGAACCGCAATAGACTTCAATGGGGAGGCGAACTTTGAAAACTAGAAACATTTATGCTGGCCAGAAAAGTGATGGAAAAGATGTTTCAAGGTGTCTAACACCTGAGATCTTTCAGTGACTACAAGAGGGGAACATTTTTTTTTCAAAAATACCTTATAGTTTTTGAGAAAATCAATTTTAAAGTAAAAAAAAAAAAGAACCGATTCATTAAAAAGATCCGGCTCATTCATGAGCCGTTAGTATAGCAGAGAATGCATCCTCGGAAGGAGGTGAAGCTGCTGGCTCCCGCTGCTGTCTCTCCCCACCTGCCTGCACCTGTCAACCCCCACCTAGGCTGGCACCCAGTGCACCCATCCCCCCAGCCCCAAAGCTCAAAGAACGGGATGTCCTGGAGGGCTTCCCCCGGCACTGATTGGCCAGGCAGCGCACGGGGTCTGGGGGGGGGGGGGGGGTGGCTGCGGCGCGACGGATCGTGGCGGATTGGCAAGTAGCGGCTAGCGATCGGATTGCACATGCAGCTAGCAAAGTGCTAGCTGCGTGTAGCAAAAAATTGCAGCCATGGCCGTTAGCAACGTCTGAATCTCATGAAATGTCTCATGCAGGTAGAAGACATATTGTTAGACTTGGACTCCAAAGATGGGTTCCCTACATCTCTGCAAACCAGAGTTACAGGGGTCCAAAATTGGTAAAATCCCCCATTGGCTTTCATTGGGCTTCCTATTTACAGTTCCAAAATCTCACATCTTTTCAAAGGGCAATGGCTCAACAGTGGCAAATTTTCTAGCATTGTAGGGACTCTTAGGGGGATCATGACTGGTGAGTTTTGCTGCTGCTGAGCCATTGCCCTTTGAAATGGTGTGAGATTTTGGAACGGTAAATAGGAGGCTAGGAGGCCCAATGAAAGCCTATGGGGGATTTTACCACTTTTGCACCCCTGTAACTCTGGTTTGCAGAGATGTAGGAAACCCATCTTTGGATTCCAAGTATAACAATATGCCTTCTACCTGCATGAGACATGTCGTGAGATTCAGATGTTGCTAACGGCCATGGCTGCGATTTATGTTCGTCAGAATCTCCACCATTGACTTTGCCCAAATAAACAGGTTTTTGTGACCCAAGGCTATGACCTCTTTGGCCTAGGGGCCCGAAACTCACATGTCATGATCCCCCTAAGAGTCCCTACAATGCTAGAAAATTTGGTACTGCTGAGCCATTGCCCTTTGAAATAGTGTGAGATTTTGGAACGGTAAATAGGAGGCCCAATGAAAGCCTATGGGGGATTTTACCACTTTTGCACCCCTGTCGGCCGCTAGCCAATCGGAAGAGGCAGAGAGGAGAGGGGCGGCGCAGCGGGAATGGAGGACGCCGTGAGGTCATAGCGGGGGGCGGTGCTGGGCACAATGCGTCAGCGCACGCTGCCCGCCGCCCCCTTCGCTCGCCGGAGTCTTCTTCTATGCCGCGCATCTGCACTGACTCTAGCCAGTGCGGCCGAAGGAGGGGAGACCAGGAAGAGCCCCAGACACCGCCGCTGGAACTGGAGGGAGGTGAGTGGCACCTACACCTAACTACTCTATACCTAGCTAACTATACTGAAGGTCCCTACACCTAACTACACTATACCTGGCTAAGTATACTGAAGCCACCTACACCTAACTACTCTATACCTGGCTAACTATACTGAAGGCACCCACACCTAACTACACTATACCTGGCTAACTATACTGAAGGCCCCTACACCTAACTACACTATACCTGGCTAGTTATACTGAAGCCACCTACACCTAACTACACTATACCTGGCTAACTATACTGAAGCCACCTACACCTAACTACACTATACCTGGCTAACTATACTGAAGGCACCCACACCTAACTACACTATACCTGGCTAACTATACTGAAGGCCCCTACACCTAACTACACTATACCTGGCTAGTTATACTGAAGCCACCTACACCTAACTACACTATACCTGGCTAACTATACTGAAGCCACCTACACCTAACTACACTATACCTGGCTAACTATACTGAAGGCACCCACACCTAACTACTCTATACCTGGAAAACTATACTGAAGGCACCCACACCTAACTACTCTATACCTGGCTAACTTTACTGAAGGCACCCACACCTAACTACACTATACCTGGCTACCTATACTGAAGGCCCCTATACCTATCTACCTATACTGAAGGCACGTATACCTAGCTAACTAAATGTTGGTAGATCTCCTGGGCTTGGCAAAATTATGCAAATCGGCCCAGGGGGGCCTGAGCGGTGCCTTCCGGCGGCATAGCCCGTGCTCAGCACGGGCTTACCGCCAGGGAGGTTAAATATTGTTTCCTGCTATCTTTTTAACATATCCTGCAAATTTGGTGTTGCTAGGATGTAAGGGGCCTCTGCTATTAACTGCTAAAGTCGGTGGGTGATGATGATAACCAACCAGAATTATAGGGGTGCAAAAGTGCTGAATTCTGCCATAGGCTTCCATTAGGCTCCCTATTTCACTTTCAAAAATCTCAAATCTTTTCAAAGGGCAATGGCTCAGCAGTTGCAAATTTTCTAGCATTGTAGGAACTCTTAGGGGGATCATGACTAGTGAGTTTTGCCGCTGCTGAGCCATTGCCCTTTGAAATGGTGTGAGATTTTGGAACGGTAAATAGGAGGCCCAATGAAAGCCTATGGGGGATTTTACCACTTTTGCACCCCTGTAACTCTGGTTTGCAGAGATGTAGGGAACCCATCTTTGGATTCCAAGTATAACAATATGCCTTCTACCTGCATGAGACATGTCGTGAGATTCAGACGTTGCTAACGGCCATGGCTGCGATTTATGTTCGTCAGAATTTCCACCATTGACTTTGCCCAAATAAACAGGTTTTTGTGACCCAAGGCTATGACCTCTTTGGCCTAGGGGCCCGAAACTCACCAGGCATGATCCCCCTAAGTGTCCCTACAATACTAGAAAATTTGGTACTGCTGAGCCATTGCCCTTTGAATAGATTTGAGATTTTGGAAAGTGAAATAGGGAGCCAATGAAAGCCTATGGGGGATTTTATCACTTTTGCACCCCTGTAACTCTGGTTTGCAGAGATGTAGGGAACCCATCTTTGGATTCCAAGTATAACAATATGCCTTCTACCTGCATGAGACATGTTGTGAGATTCAGACGTTGCTAACGGCCATGGCTGCGATTTATGTTCGTCAGAATTTCCACCATTGACTTTGCCCAAATAAACAGGTTTTTGTGACCCAAGGCTATGACCTCTTTGGCCTAGGGGCCCGAAACTCACCAGGCATGATCCCCCTAAGTGTCCCTACAATACTAGAAAATTTGGTACTGCTGAGCCATTGCCCTTTGAATAGATTTGAGATTTTGGAAAGTGAAATAGGGAGCCAATGAAAGCCTATGGGGGATTTTACCGCTTTTGCACCCCTGTAACTCTGGTTTGCAGAGATGTAGGGAACCCATCTTTGGATTCCAACTATAACAATATGCCTTCTACCTGCATGAGACATGTCGTGAGATTCAGACGTTGCTAACGGCCATGGCTGCGATTTATGTTCGTCAGAATTTCCACCATTGACTTTGCCCAAATAAACAGGTTTTTGTGACCCAAGGCTATGACCTCTTTGGCCTAGGGGCCCGAAACTCACCAGGCATGATCCCCCTAAGTGTCCCTACAATACTAGAAAATTTGGTACTGCTGAGCCATTGCCCTTTGAATAGATTTGAGATTTTGGAAAGTGAAATAGGGAGCCAATGAAAGCCTATGGGGGATTTTACCACTTTTGCACCCCTGTAACTCTGGTTTGCAGAGATGTAGGAAACCCATCTTTGGATTCCAAGTATAACAATATGCCTTCTACCTGCATGAGACATGTCGTGAGATTCAGACGTTGCTAACGGCCATGGATGTGATTTATGTTCGTCAGAATCTCCACCATTGACTTTGCCCAAATAAACAGGTTTTTGTGACCCAAGGCTATGACCTCTTTGGCCTAGGGGCCCGAAACTCACATGTCATGATCCCCCTAAGAGTCCCTACAATGCTAGAAAATTTGGTACTGCTGAGCCATTGCCCTTTGAAATGGTGTGAGATTTTGGAACGGTAAATAGGAGGCCCAATGAAAGCCTATGGGGGATTTTACCACTTTTGCACCCCTGTCGGCCGCTAGCCAATCGGAAGAGGCAGAGAGGAGAGGGGCGGCGCAGCAGGAATGGAGGACGCCGTGAGGTCATAGCGGGGGGCGGTGCTGGGCGCAATGCGTCAGCGCACGCCGCCCGCCGCCCCCTTCGCTCGCCGGAGTCTTCTTCTATGCCGCGCATCTGCACTGACTCTAGCCAGTGCGGCCGAAGGAGGGGAGACCAGGAAGAGCCCCAGACACCGCCGCTGGAACTGGAGGTAGGTGAGTGGCACCTACACCTAACTACTCTATACCTGGCTAACTATACTGAAGGTCCCTACACCTAACTACACTATACCTGGCTAAGTATTCTGAAGCCACCTACACCTAACTACTCTATACCTGGCTAACTATACTGAAGGCACCCACACCTAACTACACTATACCTGGCTAACTATACTGAAGGCACCTACACCTAACTACACTATACCTGGCTAGTTATACTGAAGCCACCTACACCTAACTACACTATACCTGGCTAACTATACTGAAGGCACCCACACCTAACTACTCTATACCTGGAAAACTATACTGAAGGCACCCACACCTAACTACTCTATACCTGGCTAACTATACTGAAGGCTCCTACACCTAACTACACTATACCTGGCTAACTATACTGAAGGCCCCTATACCTATCTACCTATACTGAAGGCACATATACCTAGCTAACTAAATGTTGGTAGATCTCCTGGGCTTGGCAAATTTTAAAGTAGCTCGCGAGCCGAAAAAGTGTGGGCACCCCTGCCCTAGGCTATGACCTCTTTGGCCTAGGGGCCCGAAACTCACCAGTCATGATCCCCCTAAGAGTCCCTACAATGCTAGAAAATTTGCCACTGCTGAGCCATCACCCTTTGAAAAGATTTGAGATTTTTGAAAGTGAAATAGGGAGCCTAATGGAAGCCTATAGCAGAATTCAGCACTTTTGCACCCCTATAATTCTGGTTGGTTATCATCACCCGCCGACTTTAGCAGTTAATAGCAAAGGCCCCTTACATCCTAGCAACACCAAATTTGCAGGATATGTTAAAAAGATAGCAGGAAACAATATTTAATGGACTTCCGAGGCCACAAATGTGAAAAAATACCTTTTCATAATCCAGATCCATGGAGGACGCCATCCGTGCCCTCGCGTTCATTCCCCCATGGCTCCCGCAGTAATACCGGCCCCGGTCGGGCCCCAACCCCTCCAAGCGGGTCGGGTTCTTATTCCCTCCTCAATATGGCCGCCACAGATTGCCGCTGCTGTGCAGTCTGCATAGGCGCGATTGCGGCTGCGTAGCTCTAGGCCCTCCTCCCGCCGCGTCATCAATATGCGTGCATACATCGGACGCATCGGGAGGAAGTGCTAGAGCTGTGCAGCCGCAATCGCGTCTATGTGGACTGCGCAGCCGCGGCAATCTGTGGCGGCCATATTGAGGGGGGAATGAGTTGAGAACCCGACCCGTTCAGAGGGGTCGGGACTCGACCAGGGCCGTTATTACTGCTGGAGCCATGGCGGAATGAACGGGAGGGTGCGGATGGTGTCCTCAATGGATATGGATTATGAAAAGGTATTTAACTTTTTTTCACATTTGTGGCCTCGGAAGTCCTTTAAAAAATGTTTTTATTTTTTTTATTTGCTGTGTGTGGGAAATCTGAAAAAAAAAATGGCGTGGGGTCCCCCCTCCCGAGCCTCTGTAACCCCTTGTCCCCCATGCAGGCTGGGATAGCCAGAATGCGAAGCCCCGGCCGACTGGGGCTACGCACCCTGAGCTATACCAGCCCGCATGGTCCATGGTATGGGGGGGCTCCGGGGGGGGAGGGGTGGCCAAGCCTTCCCCTCCTCCCCCCCCCCCCCGGAGCCCTTGTCCAATCCATGGACAAGGGGCTCTTCCCCACCTCCGGTGCCCCAGGAGGAGGTAAGGGCGACGACTCCCTGGGGGGGGGGGTTCATGGTGGCATCTGGGAGTCCCCTTTAAGAAGGGGACCCCAGATGCCCACCCCCCTCCCAGGAGAAATGAGTATAGGGGTACAAAGTACCCCCTACCCATTTCCACAAAGGGTTATATGAAATAAAAACACAACCACGAGAAAAGTATTTTATTATTCTAAATTAACCATAAATACTTACCTGTACCTTTAAAAAAGTTTTCCCACGCCAATATTCACGGTAAATGATCCAACGAACTGTATCCTCTTATGTTGCAATCTTCTATTAAGTTGATTGAAGATCTCCGATGCCTCCCACATAGCAGAGAATGCGTCCTTTTGGACGCATAGCTGCCGGCTCCTGCTGTCTCTCCCCACCTCCTCACCTGTCACTCTCACCCATGGGTGCACCGGGTGCCAGGCTAGGTGAGGGTGACAGGTGCAGGCAGGTGGGGAGAGACAGCAGCGGAGCCGGCAGCTTCACGTCCTGCTCAGGACGCATTCTCTGCTATACTAACGGTTCTTGAATCATCCGGTTCTTTTTAATGAATCGGTTCTTGTTTTTTATGAATCGGCTCATTTTACTCTGAAACTTTAAAATTGATTTTCTCAAAAAGTATAAGGTCTTTTTGAAAAAAAAATTTTTCCTCTTGTTCCCACTATTCCACTTAACATTCCCAACAATTTTGGTGTTTCTACTATGTAAGGGGACTTTGCTATTAACTGTTAAAGTCGGCGGCCATTAAAGTCTATGGGCGAACCGAACTTTGAAAAAAAGTTCCCGATTCTCTGCGAACGCGCACCACCAAAGTTCGCCTGGAACCGTTCGCCGGCGAACCGTTCGGCCCATCTCTAATGTACAGTGCCTAGCACACAAATAACTAGGCTGTGTTCCTTTTTTTCTTTCTCTGCCTGAAAGAGTTAAATAACAGGTATGTAAGTGGCTGACTCAGTCCTGATTCAGACAGGAAGTCACTACAGTGTGACCCTCACTGATAAGAAATTCCCCCTTTTTATCTCTTTCTTGCTCTCAGAAGCCATTTTCTGCTAGGAAAGTGTTTTATAGTTGGAATTTCGGATAAGTGAGGGTCACACTGTAGTCAGTTCTTGTCTGAGTCAGGACTGAGTCAGCCACTTACATACCTGATATTTAACTCTTTCAGGCAGAGAAAGAAAAAAGGAATACAGCGTAGTTATTTGTGTGCTAGGCACTGTACAAGTGGCTGTGGCGCAGTAGTGCCTGCAATATTTACCTTCCCTGGCTCTAGTGCAGGCGCAGTAGCGGCTCTTGGCTCAGGATCAGGCAGAAATAGCCGATCCCAGTCGGGTTCACTCTACTGCTAAGGCGCAAGTCACCTGTGCAGTAGAGCGGACCCGACTGGGATTGGCTATTTCTGCCTGATTCTGAGCCCGAGAGCCACAAATGGCCTGCGCTGGAGCATGGACGGTAACTAGTCTATTTACATGGCCGCTGTTCTGAGCGGCCAAGCGAGACCACCGTGGGATGTAGCAGGACGGGGAAAGCCTCGATAGGATCCACAGGCTCCCCCCTCCCGAGATAAGTACCCTCCAGGGGCACTTTTTAAAGTTACAGATTTTCTTTAACTCATATGTCTCAATAAGGTGTGTTTGCATTTGTTACGCAGTATGCACAATATCATAATTGCATGTACCGTATTAACGTGTGTATGCAGTATTACTGTATTGCATTATGCCCTATCTATCATGAAAACTTTATGTATGCTATTCTGATTACTGCTGTCACACTCTCCGGTTCCCACTGGCTATGTATTGCCAATTTCCTAGCAAATTCCAGGGGTTGCACACAGCCCTG
The DNA here is from genome assembly GCF_040937935.1 of Hyperolius riggenbachi. Taxonomy (NCBI): domain Eukaryota; kingdom Metazoa; phylum Chordata; class Amphibia; order Anura; family Hyperoliidae; genus Hyperolius; species Hyperolius riggenbachi. The sequence continues at coordinate 221,135,963 of NC_090649.1, read as the reverse complement.
CGCATACCCAACTGGGCAAAGACTTGAGGCTTTGGCTTATGATGTATGCATATACACCTGCTGTGGTCCACGGTTCTGCGTGCACATGCAGGGAGCCTGGATGCCGTGAATCAGTGGCGGCGCTACACTGGGGCTTGCCCAGGCTTCAGCCCCAGCTGGCAACTTGTTAGCCCCTCTTAAAGCCCCCCCCGCTGGCCGTGGCCACCGCAAGTCTGTACTTGCGTATTTATTAGCCAGCCGCGCTAATAAGGGATGCGGGAGCCTGCTTTATTCCTCCCTCCCTCCTCCCTTCCTCTGAATGCCCCCACCTGCTGTGAATGACTGTCCCCCCCGTAGGCAGTGTGTGCGGAGCAGAGCGGAGCAGTAGGTCCTCTTACCGCAATCCATGCTCACCGGCAACTAGTCTCTTGCTTCCTGTTTACCATGACGTCACAGGAAGCAGGAGACTAGTTGCCGGTGAGCATGGATTGCGGTAAGAGGACCTACCACTCCGCTCTGCTCCGCACACACTGCCTACGGGGGGGACAGTCATTCACAGCAGGTGGGGGCATTCAGAGGGAGGGAGGGAGGAATAAAGCAGGCTCCCGCATCCCTTATTAGCGCGGCTGGCGCCTCGATCATTTTCTTCCTGTCTTCTCTCCCCAGGGCAATCTCCTCACACACAGGGGCACCTTCCTCCCCTGGGGCCCCCAGCCCACCACCACCAGCCAGGCCTGAGCTGCCCTGGGGCCCCCAGCCCACCACCACCAGCCAGGCCTGAGCTGCCCTGGGGCCCCCAGCCCACCACCACTAGCCAGGCCTGAGCTTCCCTGGGACCCCAGCCCACCAGCCACGCAGGCATGAGGCCTCCAGCCCACCACCAGTCAGGCTTGAGGTGCCCTGGGGCCCCCAGCCCACCACCACCAGCCTGACTACATATACTGGGGACAGCTATACGCCTGGCTACATATACTGGGGACATCTATACACCTGGCTACCTATGCTGGGGACACTGTCTGTCTGTCATTATGTGCATTTACTGGTGAAAAGTTGTCTCTTATGTGCATTTACTGGGGAAATGCTGTCTGTCATTATGTGCATGAACTGGTGAAAAGTTGTCCCTTATGTGCATTTACTGCGGAAACGCAGTCTGTCATTATGTGCATTAACTGGTGAAAAGCTGTCCCTTATGTGCATTTACTGCGGAAACGCAGTCTGTCAGTACGTGCATTAACTGCTGAAAAGCTGATTCTTATGTGCATTTACTGGTGAAAGGCTACCTGTCATTATGTGCGTTTACTTCATTTTTTTTTCATGTAACTACGTTAGCTGGTACAACTACATTACAGTTAGCCCCGCCCACATGACATCATGACCACGCCCAAATTTTCGCCGCGGCAAATTCCCCCCCCCCCCCCCCCCAAGCCCGGCCTGCCAGCCCTCGTGCCCCCTTTGAGCCCCCCCAAAAATCTGAAGCTGGAGCCGCCACTGCCGTGAATGCGCATGCACAGCATGCTCCATGCCCCAATTACAATGCAGGGCCTATTTAAGAGAGCCATGCCCCATAACCAGTGCTGATTTTACTGTCAGCTTTTGGTGATTTTTCCTGACGTGCTGTCACTTTTTTCCTGTACCTGTGGTCCCAGTTAACGACCCAGCTTGCCTGACGACTCTGATCCGATCTCCTGGTTTGACCTCGGCTTGTTTATTGATATATTCTGTCTACTGCCTGCCTCAACCCTGATACTGTTATTGGAATCTGCACAATGCCTGCCTCGATCTCTGCCTGTGTCTTGATCACATTGTGGACTGTACAAATATATTTCTTTCTTTTAATCAACCGCTTCGGTGTCCACTTTCTGGGGAGGCAAGTCCACCACTACCTCCTTTTTTTAAACAGTTTTTAATTATTTTATCCTGAATTTGTTGCCTCTGTTTCAACCTTCGTTACAATGGATTTTGATTACGATTGACCACCGACTGCCATGACCCTTAGGACCGCCTCCTGGAATCCGCTTGAACTCCGCCTGCCCTGAGTTTAGCCTATCCTTAACTACGATTACTGGCCTAGCTACTCCTTCCTCCTAATTGTGGTGTCACTTGTTCTCTTAACCACTGTTGGGGTATCTCTCATTGGCATGATCTGGTGGACCCTAGGCAGCAAAGCTTGCGGGGTGTGCTGGTGAAGACCCGTAGTCACTTAGACCCTGAAAATGCCCTCGTCTCAGTGGGAAGGTCAACAGGTAACTACTATCCCAACAGCTGCAATTTAGTGAATACACTATACCCCAATATTACCCATTGCCCGCAAGCTGACACACTGGGGACCTCAACAAGACTGTGTTGCTGAAAAAAGTTCTATTTAAACCAGATAAAGCATTGTGCAATACCTCCGGATTCTTGTTCTTCATTTGTTCTGCAGTGGTAGAATCAGCTGATGAGCGCTTCTTTTGAACTGTCTTTCTGCTGTCTGATTCTAGCTTTGTTTCAGGTTTTGGATGGTCATGAACACCCTTGGTCTTAAAAAAAAAAAAAAAAAAACACACACAAAAAAAAAACAGACGGTAAAGACAGGTCACTTAAGTTCTGCAAAAAGTAACACTTTAGTAAATATAACAGTTTAAAAGTAATTAGCAAATTATTTTTTTTCCTGTAGATGTTCTTATGGTGTGGCTAACCTATTGGAGCAGAGGGGCTATTCTGACTGTGCAGGTAGCACAGATAGGTAAGAGATATATCGTGGACAAGATGAATTGCTTTAATCAAGATTATATTCTTACCAGTAATAAAGGTATATGTTTCAAACAATGTCTTTCTTTCTTAAAACAAGCTCTGCATAAATTTTACAGTTTATACTAAACAGATTTATCAGGCCGGGCAAACCTGGGAAAAAGCAACACGCTATTAGTTGTTTTTCTGCACATGAAAACTTGCATGAAATGGACATTTTACATGGACTGTCTGATCTAATGGCCTCAATTCTCAAACAGCCATTCAGAAAAAAATATACAAGTGGGGAAATACCGCATGCATCAGTTTTGATCCCCCCAATTCAGAAAAGGTTTGTTGAATGTTGTACAGTTGTACCACATGACAATGCTGCATGTACTGTTGTCACTACATGCGTTGTGTCACGTGGTACAGGTGTTCGCAGTGACAATTCAAAAAGATAATGGACTGCATGGCACAGCTCAAAAAGATATTGGACTACTGGCATCACTACATGCGTTGTGTCACGTGGCACAGATGCTCACAGTGACAATTCAAAAACATATTGAACACAGGAGGAGGTAAGTAGTTGTGACAGGTGAGCATGCAACACTCACCTCTGGCCTAGGGGGTTTCACATTACATGGGGTGTGGGGAGGCCTGGCAGATGCGATGACACTAGAACGTTTTCCAAAAGATTTAATGCAGAAATCTACTGGAAATCTGTCTGCAGAGTGTGGGCAGACAATAGATCCCTATCTAATCAGATGGTCAACCTGGTGGCAGATCCACAGGTGTATGGGTACCCGTAGTCCTCTCTACAAGCTTGGAAAACCAGGAAAGGGACCTCTACCCTACATGAGTCGACTCTTTGATGCAAGTTGACACTTCTTATACCATAGAATGAGAAGCCAGTGACAATATATTGTAAAAATATAAACAACAGTAACACTGAGTGGAAGGGGGGCATTTAAATGTGAAGGGAAAAACATTCACATTTACAAAATTTAAAGAGAAAAGACACCCTAATTTTCCTAAACTGGCACTGTACACTGGACATCTTTTTTGTGTGCTAACTCTGTAGGTTTAATGGATAAATGTCAGACCGGTGCTTGAGAGATGTCAATAAACTAGGACATTGCACCAAATTGTATGGTGATGCCGTAAAATCTGCTGGTCACAAGAAGAACTTGCAAGCAAGTTTACAGACTTTGAAATAAAAAAGAAGTCCTGCTCTTGCACTGATATCTGTGGGGGTAGATTCTTATTTCCTGCATCACAAAATAATATTTGCCACTCAATCGAATTTAAGCCACTATCGCCTAAAACAAAAGATGCATGTACAGACTCTGAGATACGATGTTGTTAATGTCTGATGAAATGACTACAAAAGAGCAGGTACAATCTCTGGATGCCAGGGGCGTTGCTAGCCCCAAAGATCAGTGGCACGTGCCCTGGATCTATTCTGTGGTGCCCTGGATGTCCCCCAGGCAAAGTAGAGCCATCACAGCATCCAGCATAGCACCACACAGTACCCATCATGCCCACAGAGGCACCACAGCACCCAGCATGGCATGAAAGTATCCAACATGCCCCATAGAGGCGCCATAGTGCCCTGCATGACACCACAGCACACGGCAATGGAGGGTATGCTGGGTGCTATATGGTGCCTGTATGTGGGCATACTGGGTGCTGTGGTGCCATGCTGTGTGTTTTTATGCCTTTATGGGGGTATGCAGGGAGCTGTGGCTCTTTTATAGAGGCATGCTGGGAGTTGTGGTGCCTCAATGGGAGGCCCGTGGGAGCATGGGATGGGTTCACTAGACAGTCAGGGAATGCTATGGGGGAACTGCCAGATAACCTGGCAGCAGGCCAGCCCACCCAGCAGAAAGCCAGACCAGCCAGCACAGAAGCAAGGTAGCTCTGCCTAGTTATGTTTAAGTGACGCTGCCTATTTATGTGATATGCTGCTTTTTGGTTTGTATTACTGGATAGGGGACTTCATCTAACATTTTGCTAGGCAGGCTTACTTAGACAGCTGTTAATTTCATGTAAATTTGGCTCCACCCATAACCACGCCCACATTAGGGTGCATGGCCACACTCATCTTTCAGCTAGAGTGCCCAAAAGTGCACCAGATCTCTTAGGATCCTAGAAGCGCCCCTGCTGGATGCACTACTTGTTAGTTAAATATATTTAATTTAACGGCAGTTCTAAAGATGTAGTAACAGGACATTTGAAGTATAACTATACTGCAATGTTATAGTAAGCATTGCGACGTATGATGACTGTTAAAGTGAACCTCCAGACTAAAAATCTACTCAGCAGAACTGAAAAGGCTTGGTGTTTCTTTAAAAGTTTCACAGCATCAGAACTCTGTATTTCTTACCAAAGCATAATTTTTGCTGCATTTTTAGCTAAGCTCCACCCATCAAAGAAAAAAAGCCCGGGCTTTTTTTCCCTGATGCTGTGCAGAGCATGATGGGATTTCCTACGTTGTTATTCACATTGCCTAGCAACTGGGAGAGGTGCTCAGGACACAGGACAGTTGGAACTGTGTCTCATGCTCCCTGTCACCTCCTTTCAACCAAAAAGATGGCTGCCATCATGAAATCACAAACCTTTGCCTGTTCTTTTAAAACAGTGTGAGTAAGAGATTATATTACCCACCTATTTTAATTAACATAACTAATGTAACTTAATGACAGTGTTTGTTTAGGCTGGAGTTCCTCTTTAATGATGAAAGAGTATGAACATGATAAAATACATAAAAGTTGTGAAATTCTTCATGGAAAAAAATCATCATAAGTAGCATGACTGGTATTTACCTTCTTGTACATGAGAAAATATGTAAACAAGTTCCTTGATGGTGGTATTCAGAGAAACCTTTGGGGAGCATACTATATAACTTTATCACAACCTACATGCACAATATGAAGTAAACACTAATTATATAATCAGGCTTATAGCAGGAACACCACCAAACTATGTATATTTTGCCTACAACCTGAAGCTAGGAATATGGTGCTGAGTTTGAATTGATCTCTTGCAGGAGAAGATTTGGGGAATGATTATGAGTCCTTTCAGACTTAGGGCTTGATTCACAAAAGCGTGATAACTCAGTTATCATGCCTAAAAGCTTTGCACGTGCAAGCCATTGAGCTTGTTCACTAAAGCGTGATCACAGCAGTTATCACGTGATAAGTGCTATGATATGTGATAGCAGTTATCACGCTTTAGTGAATAAGTCACAACAGACAATGTAATTGCATCTCAACACGGTTTATACTCCAGTGGCACTACCACACTGGTGTATTTGTGGTGCGATAATTTTCCCTGGAATAATGCACAGCATGGTTTGCGTTACCACTCCACGTGTGCAGTAACAGTTGGGGTGTAAGGTTAAGTCTATGGACTGTACGCTCCACTGTATGGATAGCATCGCACCAGCAATGTACAATGCAACTTTTAAGAACCGTTGCATTGCAAACCATTTATAAAATGTGCATTGTAATGGGTATATTGTGAAACTACCCTTAAAGGGATACTGAATAGACCAAACAATGCAATACTGAACTTATCTGTAAGCGTTCTGCGCATGCAGGGCTCATTCTTTTGTGAACAGCAGGTGCATAGTTGCGCATGACTCCCGGTTTGCGCAGTTAAAGGAGCTGCTGGCGATAAAATGGAGGGGATTCAGAGGACTCTGAGGGACATCACAGGCTTGGGGGCAGGAGAAAGCCCCAGGTAAGTTCAATATCGCATTTTTGGGGTTTATTCAATTTCCCTTTGAGCCCTGTACACATGCTAGATGAAACTTGGCAGAGGCGGGCAAATCCCTTTGCCGAGAATCTAGTGTGTATAAAGCAACTACCGACCCCTCTCAGTCACTCCTTTGGTGGTATCCACACTCCGTTTGGAGCAGAAGCGTTGCATAGAATATAGTCTATGGAAGGGACATCTGCACTGGGAGATTATCATACAGGTTGGGAGTTTGCAGTCCAATTGTGTCCCAATAACCAGAGTGAACCCAACAAATGGATCGTATGTTTCACATAGGATTCATTGACATCTCCATTTTTACATTCACTCCGATCCAGCAAAATAGACAAAAATTATGTTTGTTTTGCGTTGTAGTGTAAACAGGGCCTATTTGGTGTTTGGCACACTGAGAAATGTGTGTGAATCCATGTGTCACAGCACAACACTGCTTTGTGAATCATTACCAAGAAGAGAGAAACCATCAGACAGACGAGGATAATCCATGTAATAAACAGATAAGAAGGTTGAATCACTAACTAGAAGTAGAATTGTCATACTGATGTTCTAACCTTATCCAGTTCTTTCTCAAATCCAAAAATAAGTTTTGGCTGCATTACCACTTAAATACTCAATAAACATATTGGCCTGTTTTGACACTAACCTGAAAGTATATAAATGGTCCCTCATGCCTCCAGAAGTTGGTGACAGGAAATCCGCCATGACCACGGCAAGACACAAGTTTCAATGTCCCCTTGCAATGTGGACACTGTTTACCTGATGAGCAAAAGCATTGCAGACAGTTAAAGGACAAATTCCAGGATAAATGACAAACAAAAGTAGTTGCAGTAGGGTATTGTACATCAGTAAGTAAGAAAGGAGTTTTGATCAGGTTGATACCATTTATTGGCTAACTTAAAAGAATAAGCGTAAGCTAGCTTTCGGCTATATAGCCTTCGTCAGGCTCAATCCTGTTTGGTCACAAGATATTGGAACAGACAACTATATACAAGCAACATCAAAGGGGGATACATAGATTTTTTTGCAAGCATAACTACACGTCATTAAGATGCCTTAAAGGGAAGGTCCAAGCAACCTAAAAATAAAAAAATCCACTTACCTCGGGCTGCCTCCGGCCCCTGGCAGCCGTTCTGTGCCCTCACCGCAGCTCTGGTGGCTCCTGGTCCTGGAACTGCTGCACCTGCGCAGTACAGTCCGGATGACGTCAACTCAACTCTGAGAGCCACTCGTGCAGGCACAGTTGACATCCCAGACCATCAGAATGGAGCTGAGCTGCGGCAAGGGCACAGGATGGCTAGCAGGGGCTAGAGGAAGCCCCAGGTAAGGGGATTTTTTTATTTTTAGGTTGCTCAGATGTATCCTTTAAGTGAAACAGAACACCTAAATGGGGTGAGAGGATGTTAGCTAACAACCTCTCACCTCATTATTTCCTTAAACACTGTGTAATCCTAGAGTGAGGTAACTGAACATTTTTGGTCACCTCTAGTGGTGTTATAACATCAGATAAGCTCTCAGGAATCCTTTTGTATTAAAAGATAACTATTTTTTTTTCTCGTTAACCTGTATATTAAAGGGGGGAAGGGGTAGTTGGGGGCTACCTGTGCCTTGAGGGCTAACCTGGCTACCTATACAATGAGGCGACCTAAACTGCGGGGGTTAATCTAGCTATTTATAATGGAGTAGGGCCACCTGTACGGGGGGGGGGGGGGAGGAAGTAATCTGAGTACCTATACTGACGGGACTTTCTATAGTAGGGGGCTGATCTGGCTACCTATACTGATGGCCCCTCTTGTTCCCTATACTTGGGGGCTACTTCAGACTAACTGCATAGGAAGGCACATCTGGCTACCTATACTGTAAGGCTAACTAATACTGAGGGGTAATGTATGGGGGGTAACCTATAAAACACCACACAAATAATATATGCAGCTCAACTACAAGTATGAGTAATAAACATGTACATATTGCATACCAATAGGCATACCTATGAAATAGCTGCTGGGAGATTTGGGCGCAGGGTAAAGCAGATATATGGCTTACCCTGCTCCTGCACAAGTAACTGTGGCGTTAATTACTATTCCCCCTCCAGGGCGCCGTGGATGGTGGGGAGTGATGTAATTTGGCTTCCAGCGATTGCTGGCGGCCGAATTACAGTGTTTTTACAGTGTTTTAAAAGTAATTTGAGCTCAATCTTTTGACAGCGCTGAAATTAATCACTGAGCGCCACTATAGCCGTAATTATTATTACAGCCTGTGGTGGCGGCGGCTGTGCCCAAATCTCCTGCGCTGTTTGGTCAGCACTCAACCAATAGGGCTTAATTCAGCCACTAACCTAAAATATGAGCCATACTATTGACTCTACACCACTGTATCAGTTGAGACATATGAGTTAAGTCCCTGTTTGAGTGTTACTTATATGCGTAATGTATTACTGCACGTTAGTGACGAACATTCATTAATTATGTGTGGTAATGTTTTATACATCTAACCAGGGCCGGATTTTACATAAGGAACCGTAGGCACGTGCCTACAGGCGCCTTATGGGGGAAAGGTGGCCCCTCCGCCTCATATTACTGACCTCAGTAGCTTACAGTGTAATCCCTACCTCATATCACTGACCTCAGACACTTACACCCTAATCCTTGTCTCATGTCACTAAGGATGATATCAGATAGTGATTAGAGTGTAAGATTCTAAGGACAGTTAGTGACATAAAGCAAGGATTAGAATTCAGAATATTTTTACTTGGGGGTGTGGCCTGTTTTCAGGGGCGGAGTTTAGGGCGCCGAAATGCCTGTGCCTACAGACCTCTGAGCTGTAAATCCGGGCCTGCATCTAACTACTGTGCGTATCAGTTTACAGCTTAGGACAGAAATATTGCCCACAAAGTCTTATGCCACCACTATCTCATCCTCCTCTCAGGTCATCCCTCCAACTAGAGCCCTGTATGGGGTGGAGAGCGTAATGAGAGATGATCCCGCATCTAGCAGTCTTAGCTGAGGTCAGTCCCCTTGCCTCTGAAAGAAAGTTTTGGTATTAAATCTCATATTATTCTGTAACTCTGTGGATGTATAGCAAATTTTATTTATTTATTGTATTTATAAAGCGCCAACATATTACGCAGCGCTGGACATTAGTTTAGGTTACAGACAATATTTAGGGGTGACCTACAGCAAAATGACAATACAGGAATACATAGCCGGCCTTTGATATGAGCGACTGGAGCGGTCGCTCAGGGCGCCAGCTTCCAAGGGGGCGCCTATAGCTGGTTGCCTATACTGAGGGCACCTACACCTGATTTCCTATACTGAGGGCACCAACACCTGGCTACCTATACTGAGGGCTCCAACACCTGACTTCCTATACTGGGGACACCTATAGCTAGCTACCTATACTGAGGGCTCCAACACCTGACTTCCTATACTGGGGACACCTATAGCTGGCTACCTATACTGAGGGAGGGCACCTACTCCTGGCTACCTATACTGGAGGCACCTACGCTTAGCTACCTATGGGGGGGATGGAGACCTTTAACTGACTTCCTGTACTGGGGCACCTATGCTTGGCAACCTATATTGAGGACACCTATACATGAGATCCTATACTGGGGGCACCTATACCTGGCTACCTATCTATACTGAGTCTGAGGGCATTTTGGAGGGGGGCAGGAAGGGTGCGCACTGCGGCTATAACGCGTGGTGCAAATTGTCAATGCTGTGCTATCATTCTAAATGGGGGGGGGGGGGTGGGGGTGGCTAACTGCCCCACTGATTGTTTTTATTAATATTCCTGAAAGGTTCTAGCCTTCATTTTTAAGTGTATTCAGGATAATGCACTCTTTCCATCCATTCGTGGTTATTAATAGTATTTTTCTATTATACATACGTGACGTGTCATGGAGATCTGAGCACGTGGCGTGATGTGACGATGTTAAAAAGGTTGGGAACCACTGTCCTAGGAGATATCTCAGGAGAAGAGGTGAATTGCATATGGGCCTGTGTGTGTGTGTGTATACGTGCGTGCGTGCGTGTATATGCACGTGTGAAAAGGATGAAGGGGGGGCACAAAAATCAGGTTTCGCTTAGGGCGCTGTGAAACCTAAGGCCGGCCCTGCAGGAATACAAGAAAGACCAGATCATGCAGCACAGTCTGAGTACAAGGTAATGCTTAGTCAGTCGCTGGAGGGGAGCATGGAGATTAGGCAAGTTAGGTTCACTCAGATGCATAGCATGGGTTCACAGTAATGGAGGTGCATGATCAGGTAGGACACAAAAGGAGGAGGACCCTGCCCAAAGGCTTACAATCTAGAGGGAAATTATATATTTAATGTTAATTTTGGCTTAATCATAATTTTCCGATACTAATCATGCCTTGTCTACCACATTTCCTGTCTAGGGGAACGATATCTCAGGCTGTGGACCAAATACCGTAGAAGAATCATTAACCTCTTCAAAGGTGTATCGCCCTTGGCGTATTATTCAGTGTGCGGTAGATTTTATGGTTTTTGCCGTTATACAGGGAAGTTATTCCAGATTTCTGTGTTTCCTATGGAATACCTGGTAGTTTAAAAATGTCCCCTGGCAATTTCAAGTTGCCCTATTTGTACAAACTAACTTTAAGGGAAACTCTATGAATGCCTTTGAGCAATGACTTTTGGCGAAAGGCGAATAAGTCACAATAATCATTGCTGATAACACAGGGATCCTAATAATTTAAATACAAAATAGGAGACAAACCAGAGAGAAGAGTGGGGGGATAAAAAAAGAGCTGGAAAAGATGGGGAAAGGGCGAAAGAGAGTGGTGTAGTCCACACAACTCCAAGTTGAGACCTGGGGGGAGGGAGGAAGGGTGGGTGGGTGGTTGGGTACGCAGGGGGTAGGAAATAGAGGGGGAAAAAAGACACAGGAAAGAAAGGGAAAAGAGAAGAAGGATTCCTACATTATAGTGGAAGAGGGTAGCAGTGGCTACTGAAAATCCAAATACAAGACAAATAGCACGTCAACTCTGATTTGAAGAAACTGGGTTCAGCGTAGTTCACAGAAATAATCTCAGCTTATGGGTCCTATAAGACTGATGTAGCCCACATAAACAAGACTAGAGCTGAAGTACATGATAATGACTACCACCCTAGGATCAGAACGTGCATGAGTCCGAAAATGCAGAGCTCAAGCTGACAGCATATCCCTGAAAGAATTTGAGTCTCTGTAATTGAGACAGAGTCCAAGTGGAGATGAATTGGTCTACTGTTGTCTTAGGACAACATAGTTACATAGTTACATAGTTATTTTGGTTGAAAAAAGACATACGTCCATCGAGTTCAACCAGTACAAAGTACAACTCCAGCCCGTCCCCCACATACCCCTGTTGATCCAGAGGAAGGCGAAAAAACCCCCACCAGGCATGGTCCAATTAGCCCCAAATGGGAAAAATTCCTTCCTGACTCCAGATGGCAATCAGATAAAATCCCTGGATCAACATCATTAGGCATAACCTAGTAATTGTAGCCATGGATGTCTTTCAACGCAAGGAAAGCATCTAAGCCCCCTTTAAATGCAGGTATAGAGTTTGCCATAACGACTTCCTGTGGCAATGCATTCCACATCTTAACCACTCTTACTGTAAAGAACCCTTTCCTAAATAAATGGCTAAAACGTTTTTCCTCCATGCGCAGCTCATGTCCTCTAGTCCTTTGAGGAGGCCTAGGGACAAAAAGCTCATCCGCCAAGCTATTATATTGCCCTCTAATGTATTTATACATGTTAATTAGATCTCCTCTAAGGCGTCTTTTCTCTAGACTAAATAAACCCAGTTTATCTAACCTTTCTTGGTAAGCGAGACCTTCCATCCCACGTATCAATTTTGTAGCTCGTCTCTGCACCTGCTCTAAAACTGCAATATCTTTTTTGTAATGTGGTGCCCAGAACTGAATTCCATATTCCAGATGTGGCCTTACTAGAGAGTTAAACAGGGGCAATATTATGCTAGCATCTCGAGTTTTTATTTCCCTTTTAATGCATCCCAAAATTTTGTTCGCTTTAGCTGCAGCGGCTTGGCATTGAGTACGATTATTTAACTTGTTGTCGATGAGTACTCCTAAGTCCTTCTCCAAGTTTGATGTTCCCAACTGTATCCCATTTATTTTGTATGGTGCTAGACCATTGGTACGACCAAAATGCATGACTTTACATTTGTCAACATTGAATTTCATCTGCCATGTATGTGCCCATATAGCCATCCTATCCAGATCCTGTTGCAATATGACACTATCTTCCTGAGAGTTGATGATTCTGCACAATTTTGTATCATCTGCAAAAATAGCAACATTGCTCACTACTGCATCTACTAGGTCATTAATAAATAAATTGAAGAGCACTGGACCCAGTACAGACCCCTGTGGGACCCCACTGCTAACAGTCTCCCATTTTGAGTACGATCCATTGACCACAACTCTTTGTTTTCTGTCCATTAGCCAGTTCCCTATCCATGCACACAAACTCTTCCCCAGTCCTTGCATCCTCAACTTTTGCACCAGACTTCTGTGGGGAACAGTGTCGAAGGCCTTTGCAAAGTCCAAGTATATCACATCTACAGCATTCCCAATATCCATATTAGCATTCACTACCTCATAAAAGCTGAGCATGTTAGTCAAACAGGACCTGTCTTCAGTAAACCCATGTTGATGCTGAGAAATAAGATTATTTTCTACTATGAAGTCATGTATAGTATCTCTTAGTAACCCCTCAAATAGTTTGCATACAACTGATGTTAAGCTTACAGGTCTATAATTTCCTGGATCAGATTTTTTGCCCTTCTTAAATAATGGGAAAACGTGGGCTGTATGCCAATCCACTGGGACTCTGCTAGTTGCAAGAGAGTCACAACAACAACAACAACTCCTCCATATGCATTATATTGTTAACAACGTCAGGGGGTAGTGCTCTTCTACAACCTAACAATTACTGTCCTCCTCTAAAGTTTGTCCAAATGACTCGGCAGCGTTGACAAGGCATGGTCCCTCTGATGTCTTGATAGACATTAAAAATCTTAAACCAAAAATCATGTACAGTGTAGTTGCGAACCCACTTGAGCGCTATATCTCTCTTGCCTTTCTTGCAGATGACTAGAGATAGAGAAAGAATGGGCCAACTTACAAACCTTGGACCATTTCTCCTCAGATAAGGTCTGAGGAGGTCTATACTGGGGACAATTGTACCTGGCTAACCTATACTGGTGGCAACTGTACCTAGCTACCAATACTAGGGGCACCTATACCTGGCTACCTACCTATACTGAGGGTGTTTCTTTGGGGGCTCACCGCAGCTGTAACGTGCGGTGCAAATTGTGGGCTCCTGTGCGATCATTCCCATTCAGGAGGGGGGGCATCCTCACAAGTTTGCCTCAGGCAGCGAAAAGTCTAGAACCGGCCCTGATGAGATGGCTTGTCTTTACTAGTACATAAGGTTTTGAAGTCAGTGAGATTGCAGGAGAGGTTGTCACCAACTTCAAGTCCGCCCACCAACAGGCGATCCCTAGCATACAACTAGCCGAGGAACTCAATGAGTTTTATTGTAGGTTCGAGCACCTCACCACACTGAAGGATATTCCCCCCCCTCCACCCATTCCACGGGGGTATGACGATGCTTCGGCGTCTATTAAAGTACAGGAAGAGGATGTACTGCGTCAGCTCCGCAAACTCAACCGCAGGAAGGCTGCAGGCCCGGATGGCGTGTCATCAATGTGTCTAAAAACCTGTGCAGTCCAGCTAGCTCCCATCCTTACCTCCATCTACAATAGGTCCCTAGCGGAAGGCGGGGTTCCCCCTTGCTTTAAAAGGTCTACAATTATCCCAGTCCCCAAGAAACCAGGAAACACTGAACACAACAACTTCAGACCCGTAGCCCTCACTCCCATCATCATGAAGGTCCTCGAGCGTCTTGTTCTTGCTGTCCTGAAGAGCTCCACCGATGCCCTCCTCGATCCTCACCAATTCGCGTATAGGGCGAACAGGTCAGTTGAGGATGCCATCAATGTCAGCCTGGCGTACATCACAGAGCATCTCGACAGACCTGGTTCCTATGCCAGAATCCTGCTCTTGGACTTTAGCTCGGCCTTCAACACCATTCGCCCGGATATTCTGCTCAACAACCTGGCGCAACTTGAGGTCGACCCATCCCTCTGCAGGTGGGTCGGGGACTTTCTCACGAACAGAACACAGCAAGTCAAGCTCGGTAACTGCTCCTCCAGTGTGAGAACCACCAACATAGGGGCACCGCAGGGGTGTGTACTGTCCCCACTTCTGTTCTCCCTTTACACCAACAACTGCACCTCAACTGATGACTCCGTTAAGATCATCAAATTCGCGGATGACACAACCATCATCGGTCTCATCAGCAGCAACAAAGAGCAGGCCTACCGCAGCGAGATTGAGAGGATCTGTAACTGGTGCAAGGAAAACAATCTCGTCCTCAATGCATCCAAGACTGTCGAACTTATTGTAGACTTCAGAAAACTCCCTCCCGCCCTCCCACCAGTCCTCATTGAGGAGACTGAAGTCTCCAGGGCTCCAAGTGTTCGGTTCCTGGGCACCACCATCACCAGTGACCTAAGATGGGGGCAAAATACCACCAGAATCCAGAAGAATGCCCAGCGGAGGCTATTTTTCCTGCGCCAGTTGAAGAAATTCGGCATCCCGCGTGTTCTGCTCACCAGCTTCTACTCCGCAACAGTCGAAACCATCCTCTGCTCCTCCATCATTGTCTGGTATACGGGGGCCAATGCTAGAGATAAGTACAAACTTCAGAGAGTAATTAGCGCGGCGGAAAAGATCATTGGCACGACCCTGCCCCCTCTTGATCTCCTCCACGCTGCCAGAATGATGAAAAGAGCCAGCAAGATCTCCCAAGACCTCTCCCACCCAGGAAGCCACTTCTTTGAGCCCCTCCAATCAGGCCACCGCTTCAGAGTAGTCCGCTCCAGAACCACGAGGCGCAGAAACACCTTTTTTCCCCAGGCAGTCCTACTCCTGAACACTCCCCCCGAACACTTCTCCCACCTGGCCCCCTCAAGCTTAGCCCATGTACAACGCAGTTCTCCAGTTGCCAACACTGACTCTAGCCCCCGCCTGTAACAATGCACTCTGCACCAATGCTATGCTGATATATCTGTAAATGCATGTATTTATGTATGTATGTCCTATGTCTTTTTGCTCTCCGCCTTTGCCATGTGTACCACAACCAATTCCGGGGGCGCCAACAGCGCACTCGGCGAATAAAAACTGATTCTGATTCTGATTCTGGATCACCTAGAGATCTCCAGAAAGCAGAAAATTGTCTCCAAGTAAACAATTCCATAGATCGGCAATGTTTCAATACACAAGTCCAGGCCTGGATTTACCTCACAGAAGCCTATAGGCACAGATGTTCTGGCACCTGAGTATTCACCCTCCAACAACCTACAAACCCCCACCAAACTGCACCGCAAGTGTGCTGGCTGTCCCAGTTGTCGCTTCTCCCTTTCTTCCCTTGCCCATTATACGTAGCAACTGGTGCCCCTTAGTATTAGGTAGCCAGAAGTACCCACAAAATTAGGTAGCTAGAGGTGCCTCCAAGTATTAGGCAAGTAGTCGTGCCCCTGACTGAAGGAAGATCTGGTCAGTGGAATGCCGAGAGCAGAGCGAGTAACCTCTTGTTTACACTCTCATCAGGACTCTGCATAGGGAAAGAGAGAGGGAGGCACTCAAGGAGGGGCCTGAGCCGCCTTTCCATAATCAGGCACCTGTAGGCACATGCCTACAGTGCCTTATGGTAAATCCGGCCCTGCACAAGTCACTATTGGCAGCATACTAGCTGTGGTATCAAATTCACTGTGGAACAACCCACTGTGTTAGGGAAATAATTACCCTAAAAGGGTCAACAATAAGGGATTGAATTCCTCACAGAGAATAGCTGGCGCAACCAATATGATCAATAACACAACTGTGCCCTATATATAGGGAGAAAGCACGTTGAGGCTATAACCTGGCATAGGTTGTTAATGCATTATAAATATTGTGCATGGTAGCTGTTGCACATGAACCACATGGACTAGCTAGTATTAATAGTGCACACAAGGTTCAACAAATATCTCCACATGGAATTTAAAATTAATTAAACTGTGATAATCCCACAGGACATGAAGTTCATACTGTATAAATTAACTATGTAAATTCAATAAATAATCAACGACTATACACCACCTTTAAAAATATGTATAAAATGCCATATAAACATTTACAGGTCTTTGCATACTTCCACAAGTACTACTTCAGCTGTTTGCTAGCCGAGGGCTAAGACAGGGTGTTTTACTGCATTTTGCACATAGCCAGATTTCAGTAATATTCTGCCTTAGGCCATGTGTTCTACGCCACCCCTATAACGACAGTTGTTTGTGACTGTACTATCAATAAAGGTTTCATTTGCAGTTAAGAAATATCTGTAGACGTATTCATAACATTACAGGACTTGGCCAGGAGGGCTGCAGCAAACTCTCAATAGGCCCTCATTTAGGGGAAAGAATACTACAATAGTTATTTTGTTAAACATAGGTTAAGCTTTGCCTGTCATTTCTCTAGTGCAGTGCAGAAAAAGAAACACAAATTAATATTTCATTAGAAAATTATACACATATGGAAGCTAATGAGCTGTGTGCTTTATACAAGTACAGAATCTGCAGTCTTTTGGTATGATGTACAGTACTGTTGTTTTCCTAGGTTGAAGTAACTGAGAACACTAAAAGAACAATGTCCTCCAAAGGCAAATTCCTGATCATTAGTTTACCCCAAAGACAGAGCAAGCACATTCATCAGTGTTACATGCAGCTAAGCATCAAACTAATAATGGTAATATTCCATCAAAAGACCAACCAAAACAAGTGTGATGGCCCCACCCCTTTCTCTACAGAAACAGGAAAAAAACAGGCAGACAATCCAGTGGGGAAAAAAAAGGTCTACTTATACAGAGGTTATTTGCTGTAGCAACCACCAAGCTATTTATGGCAGCTCCACAAGAGAGCCCAAAATAGAATGTTGCCGCTTCTTTTGAATGCACTTTTCATAGAAACATTACTATTATTGCTTTGATACCTAGCCACATGCCACACTATTTTTCTATTATTTCTATATAAAGATAGTAGGTTTAGAGATGTGATCCCTCTGTCTCCATGTGCCTCTTTCTGTTCCCCTGTTCTGGTCTCCTTTTGTGCCTTCTTCTGTCCCCTTTTGCCTCCTTCAGTCCCCCATGCCACCTCTGCCCCCTGTATGTCTATCTGTCCCCCTGTGTCTCCTTCCTGTTCCCCTTTGTCTGCTCTCCTGTGCATCCCTCTGGCTTCATGTCTCCATCTATTCAACTATGTGACTCCTGCTGTCCCCAGCGCCTCCTTCTATACCCTTGTGCCTCCTTGTCACGGACGGTTTCGGGGCCGCAGATGCGTCCTAGAGCCGCCCGTGAAGAAAATGCAATCGCAATCGATTCTCTGCATCGATTGCGATTCAGATCAATAGAATCTGGATTGGTTGTGTAGGGGCTTACTGTAGCAACCTGGAGTTTCTCTTTCTCCCAGCTGTCACGGAACAGCCGGGAGGAACGTAGGCGAATCTGGAAGATTCGCCGTCGATTTCTCCGATTTCTTGGTCAGATTGGACAGTCATTGCAGCGAGCAGAACTGACATTCCTGTTTTTTTAAAATACAAGTTTTTCTCCTCTGCCCCTAATTTAGGCGCAGGATGTCTTTTTATTTGTTAATTAGCTTAGACATATTCCCTGCGGAAGGCAGAATAACATGGAGGCATTCATTCCCTTTTCTGTTCTGGGAACCAGGTGACATCTAGCTGATCTCACGCTTAGATGTTAATTAGCCAAAGGCACCAAAAGTTTGTTCAGCTAGAGGAAGCTTCCCCAGGAGATCAGACTACCCAGCCAAACTGTCTCCAGGGGTTAAAATGATGAAGCATGTGAATTATGATTTCTGCTTATTAAAGGAAAACCGAGTATCACCCAGAGGTGGGAGGAGTGTATTCGGATCCGTTGAAATTGGACCAACGTCTCGGTATACAAATCATAATCATACCTCATTCGGTTAAGGAGTTATGGACCCCTCGGTAACCATACGCCCTAACACCCGCATCCAAGGTATCATATTAATCGGTAGGTTCTGGGGACCGATAATATGTAATTATTATTTGTGTGCCGGCCACGTAGGTCGGCCTAGAGAAAATGTCAAGCTTACGGAGCTTGTGAAAGGCCCTGCCCAGATGTGATTACCATAGTCCAGCCCGGGGGCCAACTTTGGAAGCCCGCCTCTGAACTCAGCTCCATTAAAAGTAAATGAGCTGCCCGGGCAATTCAGTCCTCCAAATTCCATCTGTATGAGAGCTGTCTTCTGCTAGCCAGAGGACACATGGTTAGCGGCCATCTTGTTCGGCCATCTTGCTCTGACTGAAACAAAGAACTTTATGATTTTCCCAGAACGGACATATTTCCACAAACCCTAAGTATTTTCTCCCTTTTTATTTCATACTGGCTATTAATGTTTCAATAATTGTTGATTTTAATGATTGTCTGTATATATTAATTATTTATATTGCACGTAAAACATGGCCTGACATATCATTGCTATGCTGATGACACCTAGCTATATTTGTCATTCAAACCTGGCATCACAGACCCTACTCCACAAATAAACGCATGCTTAGCTGAGCTTCAGGAGTGGATGAATAACAATTGGCTAAAACTTAATGCTGACAAAACTGAGGTTCTTGTTTTCGAGGGCCAGGGCTCAACAGCAAAGCAGCCCCAGTCTCAACCAACACCGCTAAGGATAGGGAGCTCAGACCTGAACAACTCAGACTGTGTGCGCAGCCTGGGGAGTACTGATTGATGGGAAATTAAGCTTCAGGAATCAAATCTCAGCTGTTGTGAAACATTCCTTCTTTCATCTAAGGAATATTGCAAGGATTAAACACCTAATTCCTTCAGAGGATCTTCCAACCCTAGTTCATGCCTTCGTCACATCAAGGTTAGACTACTGCAACGTCCTCTACACAGGCCTGCATAAGAAAGACTTACGCCGCCTGCAATTAGTACAGAATGCCGCCGCAAGGCTGTTAACGAGCCAACCCCACCATTGCCACATAACACCAACCCTGTGCTCACTCCACGGGCTACCGATAAAATGGAGAATTCTGTTTAAGATTGGCTTACTGACATTCATGAACATCTGACATCTTCTCTGTAACACAACCGAGCCTGCAACCCTGTATTAATCTGAGACACAACTATGCGCTTTGAGTCCTATGGGAGAAAAGCGCTTTACAAATGTTATTGTATTGTATTGTATTGTAAATAAAGACCTTATCAAAGTCGTTTACTGTTCCGCTACCCTGCTACTCAGTCACACAAACTGAACCCAGACTTCTGAAGAGACGCTACTATTGTTGATATCTAGACAGAATACAGCTTGTTTTTACCATTTTATTTGCGAGATCAGTCAGTCAGTTGGTAGGGTCCACTGGCCCATACCAGTGGTGGTGGCAGATATACCCTGAATTAGTGTGTAAAGTGTATTTCCGTAACCCACAGGCTCCCTTCTGGTTGGTCTGCGGCCAATTCCCAACGGTTTCTACGCATTGACTGCGACCACAGTTTGCACGATCCGTGCGCTGGAACCGTTTGGAAGGCATTTCGCGTTCCAGCCACCAGGGCTCCTGTGACATTCCTTCTGTCCTTTTTTGTGCCTCCCTCTCTCGGCCGTGCCCACTAATGTCCCCCAGTGCTACTATCTGTTCCTCCTCCATCCCCCCCTCCCCCAAGCCCAGCGTGTAGATGCAAAGTACAGCGCAGCATAAGTGTGCTCTCAACTCCCTGCTGGAGACCTGCACTGTGCCTGTGTGACCATCCTGTCTGTCTCCTGCTCCCTCTAGTGCTGGCACCTCACTCTCCATGTGTTGCATGTAATCATGTGTCATGCAGTAGGAGATGTCGGGCACTAGGCTGAGCAGTGAGCGGAGAGGCAGAAGCACAGCACTGGACTCTGCATTTACACACCACACTAAGGAAGTGCAACGAAATGCGGAAGAATCGGTGGGTTGTTTGGATCTCTGGGACTCCCTATATTATGCATCCACCTTATATGGCACATGATTTATATTCTCGAGTGTGTGGTTTGTTTGTTTGGGTTTTTTTTGGGGGGGGTGACACATTGCCTGGTCCTTGCCTGGGGTGACAAAAAGGCTAGAAATGGCCCTGATAGCAGGTATTGCTAAAAGGTTAGCCATCCTGCCATTGCTGTTGCATTCATACTCACACAGTGAAACATTTTTTATTATAAATCCAGGTTGTCTTCGATTTGTTCCAAAAATGTTTTTCACAGTATGTTGTTGTAAGTTACTATAGTCGTGTGACAGTCCAGGCTATTGTCTGCTATGGACAAGGCCTGGATTGCAAAGGTTTGCTTCCTCGCAGACTGCTTTAATAACGCTTAGTGGACCACTGTTCTCTTACTGGGCAAGTGTGATTCAGCTCTTAACACATATATACACACGCTAGATGGCTCTTAACAGAGGCAGCCAGTTGGGGTCCCCCAATACATTGGTAAAAGATCTGGGCAGTAATTGTATGCATGTACACACCATAAGAAATCAAATAAAAGATCAGTCATAAACTGTATATCACTGTAAAACCACACTGGATGCTTGTAAAGCTTTTCAGCCTCACCTGATATTGGGAAGTAGCTGGCCAACACAATGACATTATCATCCAGTCCTCAGCACCACCCAAACTTACTTTGCTGTTTCTGTCGTGCTTTGTCACATATGGCAGGTCTCAGATAGACCTTCTTGCCTTCAGACGTTGTACAGTCATTGCTGCAGACAAGGACACCAAGACAAGACTTCTTCAAGATACGAGAATTGTGGTTGTTGGTGTTGCGCATTGCCCAGCCACTCAGGTGCCTCTGTGCGTTTTTATCTGCAGAACTGTAAATGTGCTTCACATAGGAGTCTGGCCACTCCTGGAACCAGTCGGTTTTCTCCAACTCCTGAAAACAGTTAATACCTGATTATATGTTTACTTATATGTTTACTTAAGCAAAGTGTCACTCTGTACAAAGTCTTATCTACATTCTATACATTATACTAGAACAGTAAGTAAACTATGTTAGTGGTTAAGGCCCCATACACTCTTCACTGCTCTTTGGTGCCTGAAGGGTTTCATTGCAGTTTGGATTTAGGCTTATTTCAACCAAAATGGAAATTTTCTACTACTACTATTACTACTATTTGCAGTAACTACTAGTACTATTTGCAGTAATGGCATCTGTCAGTATGGTTGGTCCTGTGACCGTCCTGGTATGTAATGAACATGTAAAAGGTTGGGTTGACTATTGGGTACACAGACCTGGAAGTGGTTGTACTGACAGCTGTCATTGCAGTGCATACATGGTGGACATGGAGGACATATTCAGTAGATGCAGCCCATTTCAGAGGTGTTTTTTTATGTATTGTGCATTAATAAGGAATCTATATATCCAGGGCAGGTTCTAGACTTCTCGCTGCCTGAAGCAAACTTGTGTGTCACTTCTCCCTTACTTCCCTTGTCTGCCATAGGTAGCCACAGGTGCCCTTTCCTATTAGATAGTGATGTCGCGAACCCTGTTCGCGAACCTCCGCAGAAAGTTCGGTTCGCGAAAAAGTTAGCAAACCGCAATACACTTCAATGGGGAGGCGAACTTCAATATTTACAAAAATTTCTTACTGGCTAAAAAACTGATAGAAAACATGTTTCAAGGGTTCTAATACCTGGACCACCCCTTCTACCCTTTTACCTATTCTTCTGCCAGGGACTTCCAGTATTTCAAAAGCCAGCTTACATACCGTGGCTGGGGATTGAACCCAGGTCTCAGTGTATGGTAGGTAACTAACATATCCATTATACCACCAACACTTCTAGCTGAAGCTAGCCTAGGATGTACCATTTATGCTCAATCCAAAAGAAAAATTAGACAAGACAAACAACATTTATATCACGCTTTTCTCCTGGCGGACTCAAAGCGCCAGAGCTGCAGCCACTAGGGCACACTCTATAGGCAGTAGCAGAGTTAGGAAGACTTGCCTAAGGTCTCCCCTACTGAATAGGTGCTGGCTTACTGAGCAGACAGAGCCGAGATTCGAACCCTGGTCTCCTGTGTCAGAGGCAGAGCACTTAACCATTACACCATCCAGCCACTGCTTAAGGATATGTACCATGGCCTTGCCCTTCATGTTCAACAGTTGTCCAAAGAGAACCCCCAAGTGTATAGGAGGTTCCATGTGCACCTCCTATACACTTGGTCTCATAGTCGCCTCTTGTTCACAGCACTTGGTTATTTGATTTTTGCAATTATCTGCACATTATTGATGTATAATATTATTGGTTGTTTGATTCTCTATAATAGACATTCACTTTAAGGTCACCCATATTGAGTTTATATAAGATTTCACACATGGTAAATACTATTGAACCCGGGTTCTACATCCCTAGGAGGCTCAATACTGAGCACCTTGGGTGTCTTTTTTTTTTGCTATCAAACATCTTTATTGAAAGTGAAGATAAACAGTACATACTTATTAGAGCTTCACTACAGTCATAACAATGGGAGGGGGATTTTTATAACCAGTTCCACCCTTATTCAATTATGATGAACTATACCACATATGGTCATCTATAATGTTGGAGAGGATTATTTTAAGTGATTTTATGCTCATACTATAATGTAATTATTGCATTAATAAAATTGTAATACTTTTTTCTAATATATGTGTGGTGCTTTTGGGGGACCAGAATAGTTGCTGCTTTTCTGATCTTATGATTATCTGTGCTCCAGCACACACTTTATGCAGAGTGCAGGGTTTTCTCTATTGTATATAACTGTCAATAAGCCCCTTTTTCTATGGGCGTGCGATACGTGCCATCGCCCGGGGCGCTTTATTGTGCGGCAGGAGGGGGGGGCGCAGGAGCCGGGGGAGCGGACATAATAGATACAACTCACCTTCTTCAGACGTTCCCCCGCAGTTTCACTGTCTTTCCTCTCCCAGCGCCCGTCGCCTGGTAACAGCGCCCCCTGTGATGACGTACCGCATGTCATCACAGGGAGCGCGGTTACTAATGAGATAGATGCCGGGAAAGGAAGGACATTGAAGCAGCGTGGGTTCGGCGGAAGCAGGTGAGTTATAACCATTATGTCCGCTTCCCCCGCTGCTGCGCCACTTTCCTGCCACCCAAACCTAGCTAAGCTATACTATGGGAACCTACCTAACTAACCTAAACTGGGGGAACCTACCTATTTAACCTAAACTGCGGGAACCTACCTAACTAACCTATATTGCGGGATCCTGCCTATCTAACCTAAACTGTGGGAACCTACCTAACTAACCCATACTGCGGGAACCTACCTATCTAACCTAAATTGTGGGAACCTACCTAACTAACCCATACTGCGGGAACCTACCTATCTAACCTATACTGGGGGGGGCACCTACCTAACTAACCTATACTGCAGCAACCTATCTAACTAACCTATACTGCGGCAACCTACCTAACTAACCTATACTGCAGGAACCTACCTATCTAACCTATACTGCGGGAAAACCTACCTAACTAACCTATACTGCGGGAACCTACCTAGCCAAGCTATACTGCGGGAACCTACCTATCTAACCTATACTGCGGAAACCTACCTATCTAACCTAAACTGCAGGAACCTACCTATCTAACCCATACTGGGGGAACCTACCTATCTAACCCATACTGGGGGAACCTACCTATCTAACCTATACTGCGGGAACCTACCTATCTAGCCTATACTGCGGGCACCTTCCTATCTAAACTATACTGGGGGCACCTACCTATTTTACCCATACTGGTGGCAACAATATGGGCTACCCTATACTAGAGTGACCAGGTTTTAGTGGGTCCAACCTGGGACAGGGAGGGGGGGCGCGGGGAGGGGGCGAAAAGTGGGGAGGACTGAGAAGCGCGCAGCGATGAAGACTGGGGGGGGCTGCGCCGCGGCAAAAAAATGGGCGTGGCCATGACATTGTATGGGCGGAGCTAACGTAATGATGTAACAGCAAGGCATAAGAAAGCAGTGTTTGTTTACGCCATGATGTGGACAAACGAGACTTTGCATCATGGGTGTGCAGAAACTGTGTGATGCTAATAGTATACCGTAACCACAAAGCAGCAAACATAGCCATCTATGACCATTAAATAATAAATGCAGTAACAGTTACCCCGGACACCAGAAAATAAACGCAATGCGGGCAAACATGTCAGTACAAAATAAATGCAATGCGGGCAAACATGTCAGTACAAAATAAATGCAATGCGGGCAACATGTCAGTACAAAATAAACACAATGCGGGCAAACATTTCACCGGAAAATTACTGCAATGCAGGCAAACATTTCCCCAGAAAATTACTGCAATGCGGCCAAACATTTCCCCAGAAAAGAAACGCAATGCGGGCAAACATTTCCCCAGAAAAGAAACGCACTGCGGGCAAACATTTCCCCAGAAAAGAAACGCACTGCGGGCAAACATTTCCCCAGAAAAGAAAAGCACTGCGGGCAAACATTTCCCCAGACCAGAAACGCAATGCGGGCAAACATTTCCCCAGAAAAGAAACGCACTGCGGCCAAACATTTCCCCAGAAAAGAAACGCACTGCGGCCAAACATTTCCCCAGAAAAGAAACGCACTGCGGGCAAACATTTCCCCAGAAAAGAAACGCACTGGGGTAAAACATTTCCCCAGACAAGAAACGCACTGCGGGCAAACATTTCCCCAGACAAGAAACGCACTGCGGGCAAACATTTCCCCAGACAAGAAACGCACTGCGGGCAAACATTTCCCCAGACAAGAAACGCACTGCGGGCAAACATTTCCCCAGACAAGAAACGCACTGCAGGCAAACATTTCCCCAGACAAGAAACGCACTGCGGGCAAACATTTCCCCAGACAAGAAACGCACTGCGGGCAAACATTTCCCCAGACAAGAAACGCACTGTGGGCAAACATTTCACCAGACAAGAAACGCACTGCGGGAAAACATTTCAAAGTTCACCTGGAAAAAAAGCATTTACTTACCTGGCAGAAGTCTCCGGCCTCTTGCGCGCTGCTCCCGGGACCACCTTCTCCCTGCATAGCTCCCGCGCTGACAGGGCTACGACAAGATGGCGCCCGAAGCCCTGTACTGGAGACACAAATAGTCTGCAGTACAGGGCTTCGGCAGCCATCTTACCGTAGCCCTGCTCGCCTGCCGGTGTCGGACAGACACCGGAAGAAGGAGGCTGGAGCGGGGCTGCGGGCAATGAACTGGCACGGCGTCTATAGACGCCGCTGCTAGTTCATTAGGAGAGAGTGACCAGAGTCCCGAGGCCGGGACGTCCCGCTGCTGAAAGCGGGACGTTTCCCGGGACCTCATGCTGCCTGGGACAGCGGACCCCGAATCCGGGACGCGTCCCGGGCAATCCGGGACGTCTGGTCACCGTACCCTATACTGGAGGCACTTACGTAGCTAACCTATACTGCAGGCACCTACCTATCTAACCTATACTGGGGGCAACTACCTAACCTATAATGGGGGCAACTATACAGGCTACCCTATACTGGTAGCACCTACGTAGCTAACCTATACTGCGGGCACCTATGCCTGGCTCCATGGGGGGGGGCGATTTTTACACCCTCGCCCTGGGTGAAATTTAGCGTAGAAACTGCCCTGCTGTCAATAACCTATAATAACATTCCATGCAGAACAGAACTCTGTGAAGAACAGATCCGTGGCAAATAGCAACTGAGCCTTAGGCTACGTTGGCAGTGGGATATTGTGGACGCATAGAAATGTGGAACGCCGCACTTTCATGTAACCCCTATGTGATGTTCACAGTGCACGCAACATACTACCGCCAAACAGGCATGTTAACCTTTACAGCCAATAATCAGGCGTGTGTACAGAGGAGCCTATACAACACAAACGCGTCTGTACAGCTGAGCTCAGCGATTGTCGCCCAAAGGGATGGGGTTCTCATCCCCAATGGGCGACATCAGCAGTTTGGTGTGTACGCACCTTTAGGTATACATGCACAATGTCAATGATTCACAGAGGAAGTAATAATATATTCAGATAGGATTTTCGCTGCATCGTTTCGTTGGTTCTGTACGCAGCTTTCTCATAGCATTATGGTTGGTAGTCACATGGTTATGACTGGCTACTTCGCATATCTCTTGTCATTGTTCTAGCTTACCAACTGACATGCTTTTCACATATTTGTCCATACGGTATAGATTTGTCTCACGCATGGTCTCACTGCTTTGGCAGAACAGTAATCTCTGTGTCACATGGCACCGACAGGGATTGGTCGATGTCAGATACGTGTAATTTCTTGTTGCTTGAGTGAGGCTCCTTTTACATCCTGGTACTTCCCCTCCCCCCCCCCCCCCCCACGCACAGTTCGTTGCATGGAGACTTGCATAGTGGACGTGATTCATCGCAACGGAAGTATCCAAATTGCCGCAACGCTATCACAATGTTTGTAGCGCATTACCACATAAACTGTGCCTACAGCACGGATCATGCAGTGATGCAAGCCACAGTGGGCAACGCAATGAGTGTGAATGACAGGAATACAGTGCGATGGGAATCCTAGTGACGTACTTCCTGCCTAGCAGGAAGTACATCACTGAGCTGGCATATGCAAATGACCCTGTCGCCGCACCGTGGAGCAGTGTCCTATGAGCCAGGATTTCCTGGACAGAGATGGCGGCATACCTCTGGGTTAGTCTCCACCCCCTGACCCCAATAGGACAGCTTGTTTATAAAATCAAAACCCCGCCTCCCCCCGCCATTCTCTTTTTCTGTCCTCTCATGGACAGGTTTGCTTTTTTTTTCTCTCTCTCTTTTTTATTTTTATTCTGCCATTTTTGTTCCTTTGTTTGAATTTTTGTTGGCAGTTTGACAGGTTCAGCCTCTCCCGTTAGGCGGTACGCATTGCGGCCTCTAAATGGGGCTTAAATATGCAAGGATAAATCCCTTTGTTGCCGCCCCCTGTGTGCTGTGAGTCTTACCCAGCGTCCGGACGAGAGTGGCTGCTATCTTCCGCCCTCTCTCCTTTGATTTCCGGACTGGGTCAGATGACGTCATAGGATCTCGCGAGATCCGGGCGTCCATTTAGCTGGAACACAATACCGCGGCAGGAGGACCACCCGGTTCAAGGTGGGGAACGGCAAGGTATTTCAGCAGTGACTGCAGGAGCAGGTGATATGTTTTTATACCTTTTTGACTTATCTGATTAGCATTGTTTGCCTTTTTTTAAGATGGAAGGTGCGGATAGACATCCCTCAAGTATACAGATGAGGTAATGAGTGATTATTTAATCACTCTCGATTTGATGGCACAGCACCAGGGTGTATATTTAAAGTTGATTGCACGGGCTTAAAAGAGGGCTATTTCTCCCATCAGTAGGAGTGGATGTTTTTAGTGGAACATATCTTTTTGTGTTTCCACAGTCCGCATGATGGAGAAGGGAGGAGTATGGAGTCTAAAGGGCACCAATCCTCTGGTAAACTTCGATCCCCTTCGAGGTCAAACCGAGATGAAAGATCATCTAGAAGAGTTTCGCCCAGAAGACAGAGCAAGACATCTGATAAAAGACAATCGCCTAAAGAGCGCAGTCTAGGAGACGATCTCCCAGCAGGAGCAGATCTCCCAGGAGATATTATTCAAGCAGATATTATAGCTCTCGCAGGAGTAGGTCCCCACAGCGCAGGCACCATTCTAAGGACAGGAGATCTCCTTATAGAAATGGTTCACCAGAATACAGATCTCGCAAGCATAGATCAAGTAGACGTTCTAACATTCCTTATGAGAGACGAAGATCTTCTCCGGGACCAAGCAAAGAGCAAAGATATTCTCAGCCAGAAAGATCATGCTGCTGGTCATGTGGGCAACCGGCAATGCCGGACAAAATGGTATGCGAGGCCTGCTTTATGGAGCTGGGCAAAGAAAAGGAGACAGACAATCAGCAAGTGATGATGTTTATACAGCAGGCAGTTCAAGAATCGTTTGAAAAGTTGGCTGCTACACAAGCACCTGCAATTAATCCACAGAGTCAGGCAGAGGAAGCCTCTACCTCTGCGGGTCTTCCACCGTTAGGCTTTGACTTCGCACTAATTCCAGCTTTTGTATCTGAAGTGAAGTCGGCAATAGGATGGGAAGAGGAGAAAGGAGCGGCACAAGAACCGGACAAATATTATCCTCACCTAGACAAGCAGCCAAACAACTTTCCCTTTATGAAAGTGATTAAGGATATCTTTCATAAAGAATGGAGTAAAGTGGAACAGAAGCCGTCGTTGGCGAATAGATTCACAAAGCTTTATCCCTTCAATGAGGAAGATGTTAAGATAATGGAGTCTCCGCCAGTGATAGACGCTTCAGTAATGAGATTAGCCAGGCACGTTACTCTTCCTATGGACAATGCAGTTTCGTTCAGCAACCCTCTAGATAGAAAGGTTGATACGGATTTAAAGAAAGCTTTTCTGGCAGCTGGGGCCGCCTGTAGACCAGCAGTGGCATTGACTTCCTTGGCAAAGGCGGCGAAGGTGTGGATAGATAATATCGAAACAGCTTTGAATTCTGACACTGACAGAAGTGAAATTATAAAGGCATTAGATGAGCTGAAGTTGTCCAGTGAATTCATGGGAAAGGCCGCTATCGACACCATCAGATCATCGGCAAGGGCAATGCTCCATACTGTGACAGCAAAGAGGGCTCTTTGGTTAAAGCCGTGGTCGGCAGACCAATCGTCTCGAAATAATTGGTGCAAAATTCCGTTTGATGGAAAACACCTATTTGGTCCTGAAATGGATGGCGCAATAGCGAAAGTTACTGGAGGAAAGTCCAGATTGTTGCCACAGGACAGAAGAACTAAGCCCTTTCGCCAACAGTCGAATACAAAACAATCGACAAGCAGGTTTCAGCAGGCGAGATCTTATAAGCCGGGGAAGCAGTTCAACAGAAACTGGAAAGGTTCACAGTCATCCTTTCTCAAGTCAGGAAAGCCTAAGTCAACTCTTAGTTCCAGACAAAATCAGAAACCGTTCTGAAGGTGCGTCCACCCGGTCTATGCCAGTAGGAGCAAGATTGCAATACTTCTGGAGAGTCTGGGTGGAGTCGATAGAAGATACTTGGGTGCACAGGACTCTAAGAAAAGGACATTCGTGGAAATTCAAGAGAACCCCACCAAAGAAAAAAATTATAGAAACAAAATTACCAAAGAACAGGCTGAAGGGGAAAGTGTTGATGGACTATATAGACTCATTAGCCCAAGTGAGAGCAATAATTCCAGTGCCCCTCAAGGAGAAGTTTTCAGGAATTTACTCACCTTTGTTCGTAGTTCCAAAAAATTCAGGAGGATGGAGGCCGGTATTGGATCTGAAATTTCTAAACAAACACATAAAGATCCGTCACTTCAGGATGGAGTCACTGCAAACCATAATAAAATTGGTGAGAATGGACGATTGGATGACGACCATCGATCTGTCAGACGCTTATCTTCACATACCAATAAAAGACAGTTTTCAAAAATTTCTCAGATTCTCAATCAAAGATCAACACTGGCAGTTCCGGAGTCTTCCTTTCGGTCTGTCAACGGCTCCAAGGACGTTTTCCAAAGTTCTTCTTCCAGCAATTGCCTCATTAAGACGCAGAGGACTGAGGGTATTTCACTATCTGGACGACATTCTGCTAGTTCATCAAGATCGTTCAGTCTTACTACAGCATCAGAAGATTCTAGTGGAGGAGTTGCAGAGACTAGGTTGGATGATAAACTTTCAAAAGAGCCAACTGAGACCGTCTCAAGACATGATTTTCCTGGGAGCCAGGTTTATTACCAGGGAGAACAAGATATGCCTCCCAGACCAGAAGATAGTGATGATTCAGCAAAGGGTCAGAGCATTCTTAACCCAGAGGGTAGTATTAGCCAAGCAGTGTCTAAGTCTCCTAGGAATCTTTTCATCGGCAATACCAATGGTGAAATGGGCATATTGGCACATTAGGGTGTTTCAGATCTTCTTCCTCAGGTCATGGAACAAGAGGAACCTATTTCAAAGGTTTGTTCTACCCCTGAGGGTAAGGAACTCGCTGTGGTGGTGGACACTCTCGACCCACCTCAAGTCGTGTCACCAGATCCAACAGCAGATTCCGGTAGTGATAACCACAGATGCAAGTCTGCAAGGATGGGGAGCCCACTGCAAGGGATTTTGCGTACAAGAGAAGTGGAGAGTCCCTCTAGTAAAAGTCTCTTCAAATCTCCTGGAACTAAAGGCAGCCTTTTTAGCTTTAAGGGCTTTCAGTCATCTGATCCAAGGGAAAGTAGTACTTCTCCAGATAGACAATACTACAGCGGTATCCTATATCAGGAGGCAAGGGGGTACAAGGAGTCAGTCCCTCTTAGAAGTGACAGCCCACGTCATGGATTGGGCTCAGAAGAACTTGTCAGATTTGACAGCAGTATATCTACCAGGGAAACAGAATATCCTAGCGGATCAGCTGAGCAGACACTTCTCCAGTATCCACGAATGGTCACTGAACCAGAAGGTATTCCAGCAACTTGTTCAAAAGTGGGGATCCCCACAGGTAGACTTATTTGCTTCAGTCAAGAACTTGAAAGTAACCAGGTTCTATTCACACCTTCACCATCCAGAGGCTTTAGGGACAGACTGTTTGTTGCACCCGTGGACATTCAATCTCGGATATGCCTTTCCACCGTTTCCAATGATAACAAAATTCTTGCAGAAGTTAGCAATGGAATCATGCACGATCATTGCTATTGTGCCCTACTGGCCGAGAAGACCATGGTTCACACTACTATTGGAACTGAGTATGGAAGAACCATGGAGCCTTCCAACGATTCCAGACCTGCTCTCTCAGGGCAACCTGCTGTGTCCAAATGTCAACAGCCTCAGTTTAACGGCATGGAAGTTGAAAGGGAGAAATATAGGACCCTTGGATGTTCTGAGGAAGTGATTAGTACTCTGTTGCAGGCAAGAAAAAGATCTACGAATTCAACATACCACAGAATCTGGGAGAGATTTGCAGCATTTGCTGCCACAGAACGTTTTAATATATTGATGCCTGATGTCCATCATATTCTAAACTTTCTACAAACAGCAGTGGACAAGCAGTTAAGTTTATCAGCAGTCAAGGTTCAGGTCTCTGCTTTATCTGCCTTAACGAACGAAAGATGGGCCTTGAATCCGTTGGTGATACAGTTCATACAAGGAGTTCAGAAGATTAGGCCCCCGAGAAAGCCTTTCTTTCCCCAGTGGGATTTGTCTGTCGTGTTGCAAGTTTTATCAGAGCCTCCGTTTCATCCTGTGGAGTCTGCTTCCCTGTGGAATATAACTTTGAAAACTACTTTCTTAGTAGCCATAGCTTCGGCAAAACGTGTTTCAGATCTGCAAGCGCTGGGATGTTCGCAAAACTTGCTTCAGTTTTTCCCAGATAGAGTGGTAATCCGACCGGTTATTGATTATATCCCAAAGGTCGCTAGTTCCTTCCACATAAATCAAGAATTGACTTTGCCAACATTCCCAGTGGAGCATGAGTGTCACCCTGTAGATGTAGGGAGAAGCATAAAAGCTTACTTAGACAATACAGCTTCTTTCAGGTCAACAGATCGTCTGTTTGTGAATGTTCAAGGTCCAAAGAAGGGATCCTCAGTAACGGCCAGAACTATTGCTAATTGGCTAGTCAGGTTGATTCAGCAAAGTTACAAAAGTAAGGGTTTAGAAGTTCTAGTAGAGGTTCATGCACATTCGACCAGAGGGATGGCTGCCTCTTGGGCTTCCTTCACTAAAGTCTCGGTTGATACAATTTGTAGGGCCGCAAGTTGGTCATCTCCACATACTTTCTTATCCCATTACCATGTTGATCCTGCTTCTTTGACTACATTAAGTTTTGGAAAAGCTGTTCTGTCGGCAGTTGTAAAATAAAATATGTTGTGTTTTGCATTTCCCTCCCTTGTGTTGTGATTTTTTATGTCCCAGAGGTATGCCGCCATCTCTGTCCAGGAAACAGGAAAATTGAATACTCACCTTCCGGTAATTTTCCTTTCCTGGAACAGAAGATGGCGGCATACGAATCCCACCCTCCTGTCCATTCGAGGACTGATTTTCATGAGAATGGCGGGGGGAGGCGGGGTTTTTTTATAAACAAGCTGTCCTATTGGGGTCAGGGGGTGGAGCCTAACCCAGAGGTATGCCGCCATCTTCTGTTCCAGGAAAGGAAAATTACCGGAAGGTGAGTATTCAATTTTCCTGTTTATGTGGTGCGGTGATGCGGCAGCAGGCTCCCCTGTCATGTGATCACTGCACCTTTTAGGAGTGCAACCAGCCAGAGTGTTACTATTAAAAATAGGCATAACTAATACCTTATCATACTCACATCAGAGAAACTCCGTATTAATGTTAAAAATACAAGAATAATACAAAACAAAATAAGAATGAACTTAATGTAACACAGGTTTATTACTGTATTACTGTCTATATCGTCTCTCCATTCCCATATGTCATACTGTATACAGAGTATCTGAATGAAACTTTTGCTCATCCGTATGAAACTTTTCACTGGAACAGGAAAGAGGGTTTTCATGCATAGACGTCTCTGAGCAATTAGCTTTGTCTACAAAATCAGTTCAGCTCTCTAGTATATGAGCACTTAGAGGTATGTAGAGACTGGTTTGGGTAGCCTTTGCCCAAGGGGCTTCATCTGGATACTGTGCTTATCATATCTACAGCTAGACATTGCAGGTCCTAAAAAATTCAGCTATACCCTGTCAGGCATCCATATACATTGTTCCCTGCTAAATTGTTGACTTTTGCCCCTTCCATTCCTCCCCACTGATAAATGCTATCCAATCACACCACAGCCCAGCATAACATAAATTACAGCACTTCTGCCGTTCTACTGCTGGTATGCATACATTTACAAATAATGCCGTAGCATAGTAAGTACATAGCTTTTTTTTTTACCTGGACCAAAGTCTCCTAAACTAAAAACAGGGCTGCTGCTTGATGTCAACACATCATGCGGGATAGACTACAAGGTCATACATGCCTGAGAAGACTGCAAACAACAACAATAGAAATCTAGGTTGCAGGAAGTAGCTGATGCAGGACCTCCTGAGCAGGTACCAGGGGCGTAACTAGGCCCCACCGGGCCCCCCTGCAGATTTTCTGAGCGGGCCCCCCCCCCCCCCCCCCGGGCCCGCTCGCGGCCGTTTTGTGGGTGCTGGAGGGGTGGCAGCATGAGGGGAAAGCCTTGCCCACAGTCGGCGGGGAGAGGGGTAGTTCCCCCCTCTCCCTCACCTCGGGGCTCTCCCCTCTGCGCTCCCCTCCAGCTCGTAAGTGTCTGTGGGGCTGTGGTGGGCAGCTGTTTTGCAAAGAAGAATGGGCAAGGATTTCAGTCTCTAGATGTGCAAAGCTGGTAGAGACATACCCTAAAAGACTGCCAGCTGTAAATGCAGCAAAAGGTGGTTCTACAAAGTATTGACCCAGGGGGCTGAATAATTACGCACACCCTACTTTGCAGTTATTGATTTGTATTTGTATTGGTCTTTCACATGGAATTCCAATAAAATTGATTCATGTTTGTGGCAGTAATGTGACAAAATGTGGAAAACTTCAAGGGGGCCGAATACTTCTGCAAGCCACTGTATATGAAACATTCTTCTCAGTGTGTGCTGTCATTGGAGGGGAAGGGAGGGTAGAGGTTTGTTGCTAGACAATACACAGGCAATATTTTGTATTCCTTTGGGTAAATTAATGAACATTAGGTTGGAGGAGTGCCATCATGGTATAAATATAAGTAGGCATTTTGATTGTAGGGTGCAGGAGATGGTCTTATGTGCGACTGAGTGCATAGTGTCTGCATTACAGAGCAGGTCTGGTGGCGCCGGGTTGCTATGTCAACTGGGGCGAGAATGCACGTTGTAAACCTTGCGATATTGGTTAAAGGAGGCTGTTGAGGTCACTGGTTCAGAGGGCGGGCTTGAGTGGCACCGAGGGATGGGGCGGACTGGTCGGCTTAATTGATATCAGTGCCATAGAGCATCTCCCCATCGCAAGTGAAATTTTGTTATTGGCGTGAAATAAGGTATGAGGATGTTGTGTGTAATGGGGTCGTTATACACTGGACTATAAGCATTTGAGCACTCTGCTCACCTTCTACCTGGGCTAGTAAGAGGTTAACGGTTTGCTACTAGCAGCTATAACAGAGTCTCATAATGATTAGACTATGCGGAGCTGTAATACAGGCCACAAAGTGTTACTTTTGTTGGTAGCACAGGGAGAAGTTAGAGAGAAACACCCATTCTCTGGTCCACATGATTAACTTTTTCAAAAGAGAATTCTGTGGAACAGGTGTATAAAACTGTGTGAGCTGCCCCCTCCACACTGCAGGGCCTACTGGCAGGCCCTCCAGGTCCATGTAGAGTGTTAACAGTGGAGTGCGTTACCCTGCAGGAGGAGGAGCCCACCAGCGAACAGGTGAGTGTGCCCTCTGCTGCCAACACTCTCTATGGGCCCAAGAAAGAACTATTGTAGACCTGACCGCCCCTCTTTGAGCATCTTTCTGCACACGGGGCAGCATTTAGTTTGCACCTTAGTCATTACTGAAAAGGGATAGTTTGTCCGCAACACTAGAACCTACACAAAGGAGTGTGCAAGGGTTCAAAATACATATGTATAGCAATAGGGAAAAAAGCAAGCCCATAAACATAGCACCACTCATGAATAGTAGTAAATCATTTATTCAAAAATTGATATATAGGTAGTGAAAAAATATATATTATCTGACATATTAGAGTTTCACAGGTTAAAAACAATTAAAACCGACCACAAAGTTGTATATGGTAACAGCTGCATACAATCATGTCCCAATTAATATTCAAAATGAGGTCCTGAAAATACAATATGATATAATATCATCACAAAGATTGGCAATATACGGTAAGCCTAAATAAACACCTCAATGTGCATCTGTTTAGAGCACATTCAAGGTTGAACCCGGGTTCAGTAAAGTGAAAACATGCATATAAACACATACATAGTGAAAGTATATAGAATACAGTAGTAAAAATGACAACAAATGTATAGTGCAAACCAGCAGAGGGGCTGCTATAGTAAACAACCTGGGAGCAGCCTATATTCAGAGTGCATAGAAAGATGAAAGGTGCAAGTCAGTCTTGAAGGGACTCCCTCTCATCTTCAGCTGCACTGTTCCAGCCTCCTTGGTCTTCCCGGGCTAAGTATTTCTCCTACCTTTGACTTGCACCTTTCATCTTTCTATGCACTCTGAATATAGGCTGCTCCCAGGTTGTTTACTATAGCAGCCCCTCTGCTGGTTTGCACAATACGTGTTTGCACTATATATTTATTTGTTGTCATTTTTACTACTGTATTCTATATACTTTCACTATGTATGTGTTTATATGCATGTTTTCACTTTACTGAACCCGGGTTCAACCTTGGATGTGCTCTAAACAGATGCACATTGAGGTGTTTATTTAGGCTTATATTGCCAATCTTTGTGATGATATTATATCATATTGTATTTTCAGGACCTCATTTTGAATATTAATTGGGACATGATTGTATGCAGCTGTTACCATATACAACTTTGTGGTCGGTTTTAATTGTTTTTTTTAACCTGTGAAACTCTAATATGTCAGATAATATATATTTTTTCACTACCTATATATCAATTTTTGAATAAATGATTTACTACTATTCATGAGTGGTGCTATGTTTATGGGCTTACCTTAGTCATTACTGCAAAATACCATAGGTTGGTAAAGGTATATCACAGACATTCTTAAGTTGTAGTGTGAATATTGACATACCTAATAAAACCTAAGTGTCCCTGTGTCCCAGGTTTTTTGTTACTGTGCAGGTGCGCGGCAAGTGTGGGCGTGCGGCGTTGCGTGCGCACGCATGTGCTTTGGCAGCAGCAGCAGCCAGAAAAAGGCTAGTATATATATATATATATATATTTATTTTTTTACAGTATGAAAAAGATGGCATACTGCCACGTGCAGCGCCATCTGGGATGTTTTCCCTGATGACTTGAGAGCACTTATACCAGCTCTTCCTACCAGCCAGCCGGGCTTTCAGAAAAGAGGTACATGCACTCAATGTACACCCCAATCACCAGGGTGTGCCAGTATGGAGGATCCTATCAACTGAGCGTGGCGCATCAGGACAGGCATACTGACACTCAAGGCAAGACAGGGAAACCATAATCAACTTCCATTGGTCTCAGACCTATGAAAGGACACTGGCCTCTACCTGCCCCACCCCACATCCAAATTGATTGATGAGCTACTGGCAGTGTCCCAGACTATGCAACCTGTGTTCACATTATGGTGACAGCAATACAAGTCTAAAATGTTACAACTCCTGGGGTATACAGATTCAATAGGGAAGCCTTGCTCCTAAATATTTAGTATTTATATTTTATTAAATATAAATATTTAGCCTTAAACTAGTTTGCTTTATTAAAGATAGTTCCTGATATGTATATCTGGCTACCGCAAAGCATCATGGGACAGGCCAACTGCTTCTACTATCTCCTCCCTATCCTGTGCAAAAACCCTAACTGCTTTACCATGTCTAGTTGTGGAGCAGATCCCTAGGGAAGTGTGTTGGAAGGTGACCCTTACACTGGCTTCACATCAAAGGGGTAAAACATGAGGCTAGGGAGAGATAAAAAAAACTGCATTCTGATCTTGATTGTGCCATATCTGCTAATCACACATCATTATTACATTTCTATGCTGACAATCTCCATGGAAACCAGCCCCACCCCTTCTTCCAGGAAGCTCAGCACCTCCTCCCAAGGCAGAGCAGATGAATGTGTAAACAAACAGAGACAGGCAGGGGCAAGGATTGAGTGCTAAGAACGGGTATGCTTGCAGAAAGAGAAGGAGTGTGTGTGTACATTTGCATTGCATAGATACTTGTGCTTAAACTATAGCACAAATTGGTTTAATCTGATTAAAACACATTTAACCACTTGAGGACTACAGTCTTTTCGCCCCTTAAAGAGAGTCTGAAGCGAGAATAGATCTCGCTTCAGACCTCATAGCTAGCAGGGGCATGCGTGCCCCTGCTAAAACGCCGCTATAGCGCGGCTTAACGGGGGTCCCTTCACCCCCAAATCCCCCTCCGTGCAGCGGGGGAGCGCTTCCTGGTTGGGGCAGGGCTAACCGCCGCAGCCCTGCCCCACGCGCGTCTGTCAGACGCGTATCTCCGCCTCTCCCCCGCCCCTCTCAGTCTTCCTTCACTGAGAGGGGCGGGGGAGAGGCGGCGATGCGCCGCTGATAGACACGCTGTGAGGCAGGGCTGC
Source organism: Hyperolius riggenbachi (assembly GCF_040937935.1). NCBI lineage: Eukaryota > Metazoa > Chordata > Amphibia > Anura > Hyperoliidae > Hyperolius > Hyperolius riggenbachi. Next base: position 221,098,024 of record NC_090649.1, on the reverse strand, counting down.
AGCCGTTAGCCCTGCCTCCAGGAAGAAGATCTGCAGCGACAATTTTCCGACCAAGGTTTGCGGGGGGTGGGTTGGGGGTGAAGGGACCCCCGTTAAGCCGCGGGATAGCGGCGTTTTAGCAGGGGCACACGTGCCCCTGCTATATATAAGACCTGAAGCGAGATTTAGTCTCGCTTCAGTGTCTCTTTAAGGACCAGAGCCTTTTTTTCCATTCAGACCACTGCAGCTTTCACGGTTTATTGCTCGGTCATACAACCTACTATCTAAATGAATTTCCCTCCTTTTCTTGTCACTAATACAGCTTTCTTTTTGTGCTATTTGATTGCTGCTGCGATTTTTAGTTTTTATTATCTTCATCAAAAAAGACATGAATTTTGTCAAAAAAATGATTTTTTTTAACTTTCTATGATAAAATTTGTCAAATAAACTAAAATTTCTGTATACATTGTTGTCCAAATGTATTGTGCTACATGTCTTTGATAAAAAAAAACATTCAGTGTATATTTATTGGTTTGGGTAAAAGTTATAGCGTTTACAAACTATGGTGCAAAAAGTGAATTTTCCCATTTTGAAGCATCTCTGACTTTCCTGAGCACCTGACATGTTTCATGAGGTGCTAAAATTCCAGGATAGTATAAATACCCCCCAAATTACCCCATCTTGGAAAGAAGACATCCCAAAGTATTCACTGAGAGGCATGGTGAGTTCATAGAAGATTTTATTTTTTGTCACAAGTTAGCGGAAAATGACACTTTGAGACAATAAAAAAAAGTTTCCATTCTGCTAACTTGTGACAAAAAAAATGAATTCTGCCACGGATTCACCATGCCCCTCTCTGAATACCTTAAAGTGTCTACTTACCAAAATGGGGTTATTTGTGGGGTGTGTTTACTGTCCTGGCATTTTGGGGGGTGCTAAATTGTAAGCACCCCTGTAAAGCCTAAAGGTGCTCATTGGACTTTGGGCCCCTTAGCGCAGTTAGGCTGCAAAAAAGTGCCACACATGTGGTACCGCCGTACTCAGGAGAAGTAGTATAATGTGTTTTGGGGTGTATTTTTACACATACCCATTCTGGGTGGGAAAAAGATCTCTGTAAATGACAATGTTTTGATTTTTTTTACACACAATTGTCCATTTACAGAGATATTTCTCCCACTCAGCATGGGTACATGTAAAAATACACCACAAAACACATTATACTACTTCTCCTACTTCTCCTGAGTATGGCGATACCACATGTGTGACACTTTTTTGCAGCCTAGGTGCGCTAAGGGGCCCAACGTCCTATTCACAGGTCATTTTGAGGCATTTGGTATCTAGACTACTCCTAACGGTTTAGGGCCCCTAAAATGCCAGGGCAGTATAGGAACCCCACAATTGACCCCATTTTAGAAAGAAGACACCCCAAGGTATTCTGTTAGGTGTATGGTGAGTTCATAGAAGATTTTATTTTTTGTCACAAGTTAGTGGAAAGTGACACTTTGTGAAAAAAACAATAAAAATAAATTTCTGCTAACTTTTGACAAAAAATAAAATCTTCTATGAACTCGTCATACACCTAACGGAATAACTTGGGGTGTCTTTTTTTTCTAAAATGGGGTCACTTGTGAGGTTCCTATACTGCCCTGGCATTTTAGGGGCCCAAAACCATGAGGAGTAGTCTGGAAACCAAATGCCTCAAAATGACTGTTCAGGGGTTTAAGCATCTGCAAATTTTGATGACAGGTGGTCTATGAGGGGGCGAATTTTGTGGAACCGGTCATAAGCAGGGTGGCCTCTTAGATGACAGGTTGTATTGGGCCTGATCTGATGGATAGGAGTACTGGGGGGGGTGACAGGAGGTGATTGATGGGTGTCTCAGGGGGTGATTAGAGGGGAAAATAGATGCAATCAATGCACTGGGGAGGTGATCGGAAGGGGGTCTGAGGGGGATCTGAGGGTTTGGCCGAGTGATCAGGAGCCCACATGGGGCAAATAATGGCCTGATCTGATGGGTAGGTGTGCTAGGGGGTGACAGGTGGTGACAGGAGGTGATTGATGGGTGTCTCAAGGTGTGATTAGAGGGGGGAATAGATGCAAGCAATGCACTGGCGAGGTGGTCAGGGCTGGGGTCTGAGGGCGTTCTGAGGGTGTGGGCGGGTGATTGGGTGCCCTAGGGGCAGATAGGGGTCTGATCTGATGGGTAGCAGTGACAGGTGGTGACAGGGGGTGATTGATGGGTGATCAGTGGGTAATTAGATGGCAGAACAGATGTAAACAATGCACTTTGGAGGTGATCTGAGGGTGGGTCTGTGGGCGGTCTGAGGGTGCGGGCGGGTGATCAGATGCCCGTAAGAGGCAGGTTAGGGTCTGATCTGATCTGTGGCAGTGACAGGGGCTGATTGACAGGTGATTGACAGGTGAAGAATACAGGGGAGGATAGATGTATACAATACATGGGGGGGGGGGGGGGGTTGGGGGGGATCTGTGAGTGTGTGGGGGGGAGATCAGGAGCCCCCAGGGGGCAGTGTTAGTGACAGGGGGTGATTGATGGGTGATTGACAGGTGATTGATGGGTGATTGACAGGTGATTAGTGGGGAGAATAGATGTATACAGTACATGGGGGGGGGGGGGGTCTGGGGAGGATCTGAGAGTGTGGGGGGGTGATCAGGAGCCCCCAGGGGGCAGTTAGTGACAGGAGGTGATGGATGGGTGATTGATGGGTGATTGACAGGTGATTACAGGGGAGGATCGATGTATACAGTACATGGGGAGGTCTGGGGGGATCTGAGAGTGTGTGTGTGTGTGTGTGGGGGGGGGGGTGATCAGGAGCCCCCAGGGGTCAGTGTTAGTGACAGGGGGTGATTGATGGGTGATTGACGGGTGATTGACATGTGATTAGTGGGGAGAATAGATGTACACAGTACACAGGCGGGGGGAGGTCTGGGGGGGGGGGGGGGTCTGCGGAGGATCTGAGAGTGTGGGGGGGTGATCAGGAGGGAACAGGGGGCAGTTTAGGACCTAACAGAAAAAATAGTGTTGACAGATAGTGACAGGGAGTGATTGATGGGTGATTAGGGGAGTGATTGGGTGTAAACATGGGTCTGAGGGGTGGGGGGTCTGAGGGGTGATGTGGGCGATCAGCGGGAAGGGGGGGGGCAGATCAGTGTGCTTGGGTGCTTACCACCGTGGCTGCAGCCTGCCCTGGTGGTCCCTCGATCACTGGGACCACCAGGGCAGGAGGAAGCCTGTATAATACGCTTTGTATACATTACAAAGCGTATTATACACTTTGTAGCGGCAATCTGGACGCTAGTAACCCACCGGCGCTTCCGAACGGCCGGTGGGTTACTGCCCAAGGGGGGCGGAGCCTGTCACCGGCGCCTGATCACGTCACACGTGACGTGGTTGGCGCATAACCACGGCCGCCGCCGCCGATGGGCGTATTGCGGTCGTTTGGGCCCAGCCCTTGCCGCCGCTCATCGGCTGTGGGCGGTCGGCAAGTGGTTAATGTATATAGGATACAGGGCCAAATCAATCAATCAATATAAACCACCACAGACAAAATCGCTTTGTGCAGCGTTTGCGTTTTTAAGAATAAATACATTATATTTATTCTTTTCCGGATCAAAGAGTTCACTTCCTGACTTGTGTCAGGGAGTGAATTAAAAAAACTGCTCGGGAAAACCGCTTACAAAAACGCTTAAAGAGTAACTGTTAGGCAGAAAATACCCAATACATTCTCTACTGCAGGCTAATAGAGCAGTAGAAAGGATGCTAACCAGGCAATGTAAACATTTAAAATCATTCTTACTTTAGTATATTTCTCTCCTCATGTCCCAGTCTCTAAAAGTGTACGCAAGGCCGCAGAGAGAGTGACAGGCATGCTGAATCAGCCTGATTGGCTGATGCCTCTGTCACTCATCTCTCTGCAGTGCGATTGGCCGCCTGGTCTCCCCTTGTCTGCCTGGTCGCCGCTGCTGTTAGAGCGCACGGAGGGGGGCCAGAGGCTATCTCCTGTCACTGTCCTCTGCCCCCCTCCTCCAGTGGCATGTCCGGTCCCCCCCCCCCCCTCCCCGCCGTTCTGCCGCCCGCCGCCGCCGCATTCTTCTTTTTCCCCGCACTGAGCTTTGGGGGAAGGATAAGACTCCCGGAATAATGGTTCCGGGCGCTGCAGTTTCCTACACTCTGCACTAGTGCAGAGAATAGATGGGAACGACAGCGCTTGGATCCATTATTAGGTGAGTCTGTGGCTGCTGCATTTATTCCTCCCCGCTGTGCTCAGAGTCAGTGCGGGGAGGAGGGGGATGCTTGGGGGGGGGGGGGGGGTGGAGAAGATCTAGCCAGACACAAGATGGCCCCTGCCAGCAACAGGAGCCTTCTAATATACAAATATGATTATAACTGAAATGAAAACTTTGACACCCAGATACATCTGTTATGTAAGTAGAGCATGTATTTATCTACTTATGTATGTGTTTTTTTGAGGGGGCATTTTAGAGCTAACAGTTGCTTTTTAAGCAAAAATGCCCAGCGCACAGAAAGGGAGAGGGAGGGCGATACAGCCTGATACAGGCTGAAAAAAAAAAAAATACTGCCACAGCGATCAGACACCTCAGGTGGCATGTCCCCCTTAGGGACAAGAAAAGGAGGTGAGTCCGATCGCTGGGTTCCATAGCTGGGCTGTGCAGGAGGCTGAAAAGCCTGCATAGCCCAGTGCAACAAAAAAAGAGCATGGTCGTTAGGAAGGGGGGGGGGGGGGGGTTAACACTGTGGTCCTCAAGTGGTTAAGCAATACCAGTTGCCTGGCAGTTCTGCTTATCCTCTTCCTCTAAGGGCTCGTTTCCACCATAGCGAATCCGCATGCGGCGCCGACATGCGGATTCGCTTGGTACATTGAAGTGGCCGGGGCTGTTTCAATTTGTGCGGCGTGCGGGAGCGATTTGGCGGCGGGCCAAATCTGCACGACGAATCCATCAGAATTCGCCTGCGTCGGGAATCTATGCGAATCGGCGCTAATGTATTTAATAGTAAAAACGCATGCGTTTTTTACATGCGTTTTTACGAAATCGCGGGTAAAAACGCATGCGGAAACGCATCCGCATGCGTTTTTACAAGCGTCGGGATGCCGGCAAAATCGCGTCGCAACAGTGGAAACGGGGCCTAATAGTTTTAGGCACAGCCCCTGAACAAGCATGCAGCATATCAGGTTTCTGACATTACTAAGATTAGCTGCATGCTTGTTTCTGGTGTTATTCAGACACAACTGCAGCCAAATAGTTCAGTTGTGCTGCCAGGCAACTAGTATTGAACTATAACCCCTGTAGGGCCCCTTCAGTCTCACTGGGGGATTTTAAAAATAAAAATCTTAGGGTGCCAGAGCACTTACTGCTGGCACACTTCCTGCTGCTCATTGTCTTCAGGTTCCCTCCGGTACTCATTCACATGGTTTTCACTTTACAGTGTCCCAGAAGTTTACTGGACATGCACAAGTTCCAAACCAAGCATGCCCAGTGAAAGAAAACACTTATGCACATCTTCTTTCACAGTTCTAAACCATGCATGGCCAGTTCAGATGTTCCTGTGCACAGTCACAGTCTTTCCCTACACAAATGTATTCAACTGATGGGCCAGTTGACTATTCAAGGGGACTGGAATAGAGGGAGGTCAACAAGCTGCATGAAGAGTTTCCGAAGTATGTGAATTAACAAACTACGTATTTAATTTTTAGTTTTACTTTAGGTGTACTTTGAGCATAAAAGCAATCTGGTGTTAAATTGTGGATGGCCATCCTAAAATAAATAAAATGTTTTATCAATTGATATTTGTCACAGAACAGCCGTGAGACCAGAAAACGCAATCGAGATCGGTTTCCTGCATCGATTGTCGTTGCGTTGCCAGATCAGAATCTTATGTCTGTGGATACCTGCAGCCAAGCCTGGGGTCTCTCCTGCTCTCAGCAGAGAACTAGCATTAACTTAGGTGCAGGATGTCTGTTGATTTGCTAATGAACAGGAACAACTGTTGTGTCCAAGAGGCTAGTGTTTACTTTTAATTACCTCAGGACAAAGGGTCTGCACTCTGGCAGGACCTCAGATAGGTGTCAATTGCTCCACCATTTGGTGAGCCCAGCAAAGGGAGCTTCCCTCACAGTTGGGGGCCAGACGGTCTGGCTCCGTCAAAAAGCAGAGAGTAAGTGAATGCTGTATATGATTTTTTGCCTATTTATGGAATACCGTAAATAGGATAGTTATGAGAGTGGTATCATTGGGTTTGTAGAGTCGTGCTGAATCTTTTGATACCAGTATAGAGGGGCAAGGGGTCCTCTACAACCAAGTTATTAAACTTCTCAGGAACTGGACCCTCTACCCTAATCAAGTATGATGTCATAGGAATTGTCATCATCTGAGGAATATCAATCTGTTATCAGCGCAAATGTGGCATTTATCGGTTTTGAGTTACAGCGTTTTATATTTTTAAACCTGAATCTCTCTCCAAGGACTTGAACTGTGATTGGTCTGCAATTCAGAGGGCGCCGGCATTGCCATACCCCCGAATCAGCTTCATCAAAAGCACATTGCTAGCAGGCAGACTTTAGTCCTCCAAATTCCATCGTTATGGGAGCATGCTGCTAGCCAGAGGACCATGTGGTTAGCGGCCATCTTGTCTGAACTTTGCTCTTGAACTGAAACAATGGAACTTTACGAGTTTTCTCAGAAAGGACATATTTCCACGAACCTAAGTATTTTCTCCTTTTTATTTTCATACTGTGCTATTTGTCTCTAATTGTTGATTTTAACGATTTTCTGTATATATTAATTATTTATGTTGCATTTTTAATAAACAAGGCTAAACGTCCTTTATTTATTCAGCTACCCTGCTATTCAGCCGCACAAACTGAACTCTGACTTCTGAAGAGTCGCTACTATTGTTGCTAGCTAGACAGAATAGAGTGTGTTTAACCGCTTTATTTGCAGGTCTAGAATCAGCCAGTCAGTGGGCTCCTTTGTCCCATGGTAACAGAGATGGTGGCAGTTATACCCTGAAATAGTGTGTACATTGTATTACCGTAACTCACAGGCTCCCTTCTAGTCGGTCTACTGCCAAAATTCCAGCTGTTTCTGCGCACCGATTGTGACCACAGCTTGCATGGTCTGTGTGCTGAAACCAATTGGAAGGCATTTTGCGGTCTGGCCACTAGGGGCCTTGTGACAATATTGAATTATATAAAGATGACGGTCTTCACTTTTGCTTGTGATTACTTTTGGGGAGATTGGTCAGTATGTGTAGTGTGGTTGGGTAACAATGTGCCTAGGGTGATGACAGGGGTGTAACTACCACCCCTGCAACATCTGCGGCTGCAGGTGGGACCGGAGGCTTTCAGGGGGTCCGGTGATACAAAGCATGGAACACTTACTTAAACTCCGGGAGGCGCATACATTTTATTATTATTATTATTATTATTATTTTTTATTTATATAGCGCCAACATATTCCGCAGCGCTTTACAAAGCACAATAAGACGACAAGGGGAACATAGATACAACTAACAAATGTACAGCAGAGTTCCAAGCAGCACAAATATTGTTACAAGAACAGTAAACATTAGGAGGATGACCCTGCCCTTGCGAGCTTACAATCTAATGGGTAGTGGGGGACACAATAGGTAAGGGGGTGGAGGATGGATGAGGCAGTGATTCTTTGCCTCTCATTACATTGTGACAGACAAGTAAATAAGGGCTATAGAATGTTATAAGCTTGTCTGAAAAGGTGTGTTTTAAGAGTGCGTTTGAAGATGTCCAGGTTTGGAGCATGACGTACAGGCTGTGGAAGAGAGTTCCAGATAAGGGCTGATGCTCGTGTAAAGTCCTGGATGCGAGCATGAGAGGAGGTGATCAACTTAGAGGCCAGGAGAATTTCTTGGGAGGAGCGAAGGTTGCGGGAGGGACAATATCTTGAGATTAGTGAGGAGATGTATGGAGGAGACAACTCGTGGAGGGCTTTGTATGTTAGAGTCAGGAGTTTGAACTGGATCCTCTGGGTAATGGGTAACCAGTGGAGAGAGTGGCACAGTGGGGCTGCATCGGAAGAGCGTGTGGAAAGGTAAATGAGGCGGGCCGCTGAATTTAGAAGGGATTGGAGAGGAGCTAGCCTGTTTTTTGGTAGGCCACAGAGCAGGGTGTTGCAGTAGTCTAGGCGGGAGATGATTAAGGCATGAACAAGCATTTTGGTGGCCTCTTGTGTGAGGAAGGGACGGATACGGAATATATTTTTGAGCTGGAAATAGCAGGTGGTGGTTAATGAGGCAATATGAGGTTTAAAGGAGAGCTCTGAGTCCAGTATAACCCCCAAGCAGCGGGCCTTAGTGGTTGAGGTTATTGGGGTGTTGTCTACCGTTATGGTTGCAATTGGTGGGGGTGTAGATAGCAATGGTGGAAAAATCACAATTTCTGTTTTAGTCATGTTGAGTTTGAGGAAGCGGGAGGACATGAATGCAGAAACGGCACGTAGACAGTCGGGGACTCTGGATAGTAGTGAGGACAGGTCAGGAGCTGAGAGATAGATTTGGGTGTCATCCGCATAGAGGTGATACTGGAAGCCAAAAGAGTTAATTAGTTGTCCCAGGCCACGGGTGTAGATTGAGAAAAGAAGTGCCCCAAGAACAGAGCCTTGAGGTACACCAACAGACAGTGGGTGTGGAGAGGACTTGGTGTTAGAGAAGGAGACAGTGTAAGAGCGTCCAGAGAGATAAGAGGAGATCCAGGAATGTGCTTGTCCCTTGATTCCTAAAGATGACAGTGTCTGCAGAAGCAGAGCATGATCAACAGTGTCAAAGGCAGAGGAAAGGTCAAGGAGTATTAGAATGGAGAACTGGCCTTTGGATTTAGCTACCAGTAGGTCATTAGCAACTTTCGTGAGGACAGTTTCAGTGGAATGGTGTGTGCGGAATCCAGATTGAAAGGGGTCAAGTAAGGAGTTGGTAGAGAGAAAGGCAGACAATTCTGAATGGATGTGACGTTCCAGTAGTTTAGAAGCAAAGGGGAGGAGCGAGACAGGACGGTAGTTGGATAGAGAAGTTGGATCAAGAGAGGGTTTTTTGATTAGTGGTGTGATGATAGCTTGTTTGAATAAGGAAGGAAAAGTGCCAGTGGAGATAGACAGGTTGAATAGAGTTGTTAGAGCGGGATTAAAGGAGGAGGAAAGCTGGGGGATTAGATGAGAGGGAATGGGGTCCAGGGCACAGGTAGTGAGATGCGCTTTGGAGATTAGTGAGGAAAGACACTGTTCAGTTAGTGTGGTGAAAGATGTTAGAGTGGGAGAGTGGTCTTGTGGAGCGGGGGGAAGGCAGTTAGTGGTGGGCAAGGATGCAGGCGGACAGAAGGAATTTATAGGTGGCGGCTGTGCTGGTAAAAATGGTTGTGTGTTGAAGCTATTACGTATTGCATCAATCTTGCTTGTAAAGTATGATGCAAAGTTGTCGGCTGACAGACATGTGGTAGGGGGAGGAGGTGGGGGACGAAGTAGGGAGTTAAAGGTGTTGAACAATTGTTTTGGGTTGTGGGACTGTGAGGAAATGAGCGAGGAGAAATAAGACTGCTTAGCAGAGGTGAGGGCATCCCTGAGCTCCTGCATAGTTTGTTTATAGTGATTGAAGTCTTCTACAGCAGTGCTTTTTCTCCAGCATCTTTCTGCCACCCTGGAGTGCCTTTTCAGCTGTTTGATTTGTTCTGTGAGCCAGGGCTGCCGGTTAGTTTGGCGGGGACGGGTGGTGGTGAGTGGAACGGCTGAATTCATGGCAGAGGAGACTACATTAAATAAGTAACTGGATGCTGCCTCAGGGTCAGTGTAGGAAGACAGGGTACTTAGAGGTTGCAAGGCCTCAGTCAGGGAATTCACATCCAGGTTGCGGTAATTCCTGCGCGTGACTGTATGGTGTAGTGTTGGAGGAGTTGACGGTAGAGAAGAATTGATTGAGAAGGTAAGAAGGTTGTGGTCTGAGAGGGGAAGCGGAGTGTTATGAAAGCTTGAAATAGAACAGAGGCGGGTAAAGACAAGGTCAAGAGTGTGGCTGTCTTTGTGGGTGGAAGTGGAGGACCATTGGGCAAGGTCAAATGAGGAGGTGAGAGCGAGCAGTTTGGTGGCAGTAGGGCAATTAGTATCGATGGGTATATTAAAATCTCCAATGATGATAGAGGGGATATCAGTGGAGAGGAACTGGAGAAGCCATGCTGAAAAGTGATCAATGAAAGTAGAGGCTGGACCGGGCGGGCGGTAGATAACAGCAATCTGAATGTGGTATGGAGAGTAGAGACGGACAGCATGAACTTCAAAGGATGAGAGTGCGGGCAGTGGTGCGAGTGGCTTAAAGGAACAGTGTTCAGAGAGGAGGATCCCCACCCCCCCCTCCATGTTTGTGGCCAGGTCTAGGGGCATGACTAAATTTTAGACCACCATATGATAGAGCAGCTGGAGACACCGTGTCTGATGGAGTTATCCATGTTTCAGTGAGCCCCAGGAAGGTGAAAGTGTTGGAGATAAACATGTCATGAATAAAGGCCAGTTTATTACAAACGGAGCGGGAGTTCCATAGAGCCCCAGATATAGGGAGGGGAGAGCTGGGAAGAAGGGGGATGTCAATAAGATTGTAGGTGTTCTGGGAGGGGAGGTGGCGAGGTTTGTTATTGGTGGAATGAGTTGTAGTCTGAGCAGTGTGAGGTCTAGGAGTGGGCCCTGGGTTCGGTGATATGTCCCCAGAAGCCAGGAGGAGGAGTAGGCAGAGCAGAGAGATGTGGGGGTGGGACTTGTGTGTATGCAAGTTAGGTTTAGTGAGAGCAGAGGATGGGTAGTGTGAGCACAGAAATAGGAATAGTTCGTGGCTAGAGAAAAGGGGAGACGATAGCAGAGAGGGATCAATGTGTATGGTGTTGCTGACAGTGGGAGGATGAAGTGACATGTGGATTTTCAGGAACAGAAGGCAAAAAGAAGCGGTTGAGAAAGACATTTTAAACATTCTGAAGGGGTCTACAGGGAGATTGATAGCTGACAGCAGGAGGATGGAGTGTGTTTAGATACAGGAATTGCAGAAACAAGCAAGCATATGGTGAAACAGATAAAAAACAGTTAAGTAGCAAACCATGTGATCAAAGTGCCGAGTCTCCTGGCAGTTCCTTCTGTTCCCTTCTGGTTCAATTCTGGTCTAATTTGGGTCTTTTGCTGTGCACTTCAAATCATGCACTTAAAATTAATGCACATCTGACTAAAGTCCTATCTGACTTAGAGACTAGAATAAATAGACAGCAGAGGGGATGGAGATGAGTGCTGGAATGAGGATCAGGTGGGAATGGCAAGGCATGGGCTGTGGGAGGCTGGATCAGTCTACAGACATGCAAATTATGACTAATTAATTAGGTACACATTGCAGCATAAGGCCTGGCACCAGGAAATGGTCACAATTATGTATGCGTACCATAAAGTTAAAAGCAATGCAGGTAAAGTTGAACATAAGCAAGATTTGTTTGATTGCAGAGAGAAATTGCATGAAGACAGATATAAAATCAGATGCAGATGCAGATCATATGCGTACCATAAAGTTAAAAGCAATGCAGGTAAAGTTGAACATAAGCAAGATTTGTTTGATTGCAGAGAGAAATTGCATGAAGACAGATATAAAATCAGATGCAGATGCAGATCATATGCGTACCTGTAATGAGAAGAATGTGTCAGTTCAGAGAATAAGGAGATCTCTATGTGCACTTAAGTAAATCTTTCTGGTCTAATTTGGGTCTTTTGCTGTGCACTTCAAATCATGCACTTAAAATTAATGCACATCTGACTAAAGTCCTATCTGACTTAGAGACTAGAATAAATAGACAGCAGAGGGGATGGAGATGAGTGCTGGAATGAGGATCAGGTGGGAATGGCAAGGCATGGGCTGTGGGAGGCTGGATCAGTCTACAGACATGCAAATTATGACTAATTAATTAGGTACACATTGCAGCATAAGGCCTGGCACCAGGAAATGGTCACAATTATGTATGCGTACCATAAAGTTAAAAGCAATGCAGGTAAAGTTGAACATAAGCAAGATTTGTTTGATTGCAGAGAGAAATTGCATGAAGACAGATATAAAATCAGATGCAGATGCAGATCATATGCGTACCATAAAGTTAAAAGCAATGCAGGTAAAGTTGAACATAAGCAAGATTTGTTTGATTGCAGAGAGAAATTGCATGAAGACAGATATAAAATCAGATGCAGATGCAGATCATATGCGTACCATAAAGTTAAAAGCAATGCAGGTAAAGTTGAACATAAGCAAGATTTGTTTGATTGCAGAGAGAAATTGCATGAAGACAGATATAAAATCAGATGCAGATGCAGATCATATGCGTACCATAAAGTTAAAAGCAATGCAGGTAAAGTTGAACATAAGCAAGATTTGTTTGATTGCAGAGAGAAATTGCATGAAGACAGATATAAAATCAGATGCAGATGCAGATCATATGCGTACCTGTAATGAGAAGAATGTGTCAGTTCAGAGAATAAGGAGATCTCTATGTGCACTTAAGTAAATCTTTCTGGTCTAATTTGGGTCTTTTGCTGTGCACTTCAAATCATGCACTTAAAATTAATGCACATCTGACTAAAGTCCTATCTGACTTAGAGACTAGAATAAATAGACAGCAGAGGGGATGGAGATGAGTGCTGGAATGAGGATCAGGTGGGAATGGCAAGGCATGGGCTGTGGGAGGCTGGATCAGTCTACAGACATGCAAATTATGACTAATTAATTAGGTACACATTGCAGCATAAGGCCTGGCACCAGGAAATGGTCACAATTATGTATGCGTACCATAAAGTTAAAAGCAATGCAGGTAAAGTTGAACATAAGCAAGATTTGTTTGATTGCAGAGAGAAATTGCATGAAGACAGATATAAAATCAGATGCAGATGCAGATCATATGCGTACCATAAAGTTAAAAGCAATGCAGGTAAAGTTGAACATAAGCAAGATTTGTTTGATTGCAGAGAGAAATTGCATGAAGACAGATATAAAATCAGATGCAGATGCAGATCATATGCGTACCTGTAATGAGAAGAATGTGTCAGTTCAGAGAATAAGGAGATCTCTATGTGCACTTAAGTAAATCTTTCTGGTCTAATTTGGGTCTTTTGCTGTGCACTTCAAATCATGCACTTAAAATTAATGCACATCTGACTAAAGTCCTATCTGACTTAGAGACTAGAATAAATAGACAGCAGAGGGGATGGAGATGAGTGCTGGAATGAGGATCAGGTGGGAATGGCAAGGCATGGGCTGTGGGAGGCTGGATCAGTCTACAGACATGCAAATTATGACTAATTAATTAGGTACACATTGCAGCATAAGGCCTGGCACCAGGAAATGGTCACAATTATGTATGCGTACCATAAAGTTAAAAGCAATGCAGGTAAAGTTGAACATAAGCAAGATTTGTTTGATTGCAGAGAGAAATTGCATGAAGACAGATATAAAATCAGATGCAGATGCAGATCATATGCGTACCATAAAGTTAAAAGCAATGCAGGTAAAGTTGAACATAAGCAAGATTTGTTTGATTGCAGAGAGAAATTGCATGAAGACAGATATAAAATCAGATGCAGATGCAGATCATATGCGTACCTGTAATGAGAAGAATGTGTCAGTTCAGAGAATAAGGAGATCTCTATGTGCACTTAAGTAAATCTTTCTGGTCTAATTTGGGTCTTTTGCTGTGCACTTCAAATCATGCACTTAAAATTAATGCACATCTGACTAAAGTCCTATCTGACTTAGAGACTAGAATAAATAGACAGCAGAGGGGATGGAGATGAGTGCTGGAATGAGGATCAGGTGGGAATGGCAAGGCATGGGCTGTGGGAGGCTGGATCAGTCTACAGACATGCAAATTATGACTAATTAATTAGGTACACATTGCAGCATAAGGCCTGGCACCAGGAAATGGTCACAATTATGTATGCGTACCATAAAGTTAAAAGCAATGCAGGTAAAGTTGAACATAAGCAAGATTTGTTTGATTGCAGAGAGAAATTGCATGAAGACAGATATAAAATCAGATGCAGATGCAGATCATATGCGTACCATAAAGTTAAAAGCAATGCAGGTAAAGTTGAACATAAGCAAGATTTGTTTGATTGCAGAGAGAAATTGCATGAAGACAGATATAAAATCAGATGCAGATGCAGATCATATGCGTACCATAAAGTTAAAAGCAATGCAGGTAAAGTTGAACATAAGCAAGATTTGTTTGATTGCAGAGAGAAATTGCATGAAGACAGATATAAAATCAGATGCAGATGCAGATCATATGCGTACCATAAAGTTAAAAGCAATGCAGGTAAAGTTGAACATAAGCAAGATTTGTTTGATTGCAGAGAGAAATTGCATGAAGACAGATATAAAATCAGATGCAGATGCAGATCATATGCGTACCTGTAATGAGAAGAATGTGTCAGTTCAGAGAATAAGGAGATCTCTATGTGCACTTAAGTAAATCTTTCTGGTCTAATTTGGGTCTTTTGCTGTGCACTTCAAATCATGCACTTAAAATTAATGCACATCTGACTAAAGTCCTATCTGACTTAGAGACTAGAATAAATAGACAGCAGAGGGGATGGAGATGAGTGCTGGAATGAGGATCAGGTGGGAATGGCAAGGCATGGGCTGTGGGAGGCTGGATCAGTCTACAGACATGCAAATTATGACTAATTAATTAGGTACACATTGCAGCATAAGGCCTGGCACCAGGAAATGGTCACAATTATGTATGCGTACCATAAAGTTAAAAGCAATGCAGGTAAAGTTGAACATAAGCAAGATTTGTTTGATTGCAGAGAGAAATTGCATGAAGACAGATATAAAATCAGATGCAGATGCAGATCATATGCGTACCATAAAGTTAAAAGCAATGCAGGTAAAGTTGAACATAAGCAAGATTTGTTTGATTGCAGAGAGAAATTGCATGAAGACAGATATAAAATCAGATGCAGATGCAGATCATATGCGTACCATAAAGTTAAAAGCAATGCAGGTAAAGTTGAACATAAGCAAGATTTGTTTGATTGCAGAGAGAAATTGCATGAAGACAGATATAAAATCAGATGCAGATGCAGATCATATGCGTACCATAAAGTTAAAAGCAATGCAGGTAAAGTTGAACATAAGCAAGATTTGTTTGATTGCAGAGAGAAATTGCATGAAGACAGATATAAAATCAGATGCAGATGCAGATCATATGCGTACCTGTAATGAGAAGAATGTGTCAGTTCAGAGAATAAGGAGATCTCTATGTGCACTTAAGTAAATCTTTCTGGTCTAATTTGGGTCTTTTGCTGTGCACTTCAAATCATGCACTTAAAATTAATGCACATCTGACTAAAGTCCTATCTGACTTAGAGACTAGAATAAATAGACAGCAGAGGGGATGGAGATGAGTGCTGGAATGAGGATCAGGTGGGAATGGCAAGGCATGGGCTGTGGGAGGCTGGATCAGTCTACAGACATGCAAATTATGACTAATTAATTAGGTACACATTGCAGCATAAGGCCTGGCACCAGGAAATGGTCACAATTATGTATGCGTACCATAAAGTTAAAAGCAATGCAGGTAAAGTTGAACATAAGCAAGATTTGTTTGATTGCAGAGAGAAATTGCATGAAGACAGATATAAAATCAGATGCAGATGCAGATCATATGCGTACCATAAAGTTAAAAGCAATGCAGGTAAAGTTGAACATAAGCAAGATTTGTTTGATTGCAGAGAGAAATTGCATGAAGACAGATATAAAATCAGATGCAGATGCAGATCATATGCGTACCATAAAGTTAAAAGCAATGCAGGTAAAGTTGAACATAAGCAAGATTTGTTTGATTGCAGAGAGAAATTGCATGAAGACAGATATAAAATCAGATGCAGATGCAGATCATATGCGTACCATAAAGTTAAAAGCAATGCAGGTAAAGTTGAACATAAGCAAGATTTGTTTGATTGCAGAGAGAAATTGCATGAAGACAGATATAAAATCAGATGCAGATGCAGATCATATGCGTACCTGTAATGAGAAGAATGTGTCAGTTCAGAGAATAAGGAGATCTCTATGTGCACTTAAGTAAATCTTTCTGGTCTAATTTGGGTCTTTTGCTGTGCACTTCAAATCATGCACTTAAAATTAATGCACATCTGACTAAAGTCCTATCTGACTTAGAGACTAGAATAAATAGACAGCAGAGGGGATGGAGATGAGTGCTGGAATGAGGATCAGGTGGGAATGGCAAGGCATGGGCTGTGGGAGGCTGGATCAGTCTACAGACATGCAAATTATGACTAATTAATTAGGTACACATTGCAGCATAAGGCCTGGCACCAGGAAATGGTCACAATTATGTATGCGTACCATAAAGTTAAAAGCAATGCAGGTAAAGTTGAACATAAGCAAGATTTGTTTGATTGCAGAGAGAAATTGCATGAAGACAGATATAAAATCAGATGCAGATGCAGATCATATGCGTACCATAAAGTTAAAAGCAATGCAGGTAAAGTTGAACATAAGCAAGATTTGTTTGATTGCAGAGAGAAATTGCATGAAGACAGATATAAAATCAGATGCAGATGCAGATCATATGCGTACCATAAAGTTAAAAGCAATGCAGGTAAAGTTGAACATAAGCAAGATTTGTTTGATTGCAGAGAGAAATTGCATGAAGACAGATATAAAATCAGATGCAGATGCAGATCATATGCGTACCTGTAATGAGAAGAATGTGTCAGTTCAGAGAATAAGGAGATCTCTATGTGCACTTAAGTAAATCTTTCTGGTCTAATTTGGGTCTTTTGCTGTGCACTTCAAATCATGCACTTAAAATTAATGCACATCTGACTAAAGTCCTATCTGACTTAGAGACTAGAATAAATAGACAGCAGAGGGGATGGAGATGAGTGCTGGAATGAGGATCAGGTGGGAATGGCAAGGCATGGGCTGTGGGAGGCTGGATCAGTCTACAGACATGCAAATTATGACTAATTAATTAGGTACACATTGCAGCATAAGGCCTGGCACCAGGAAATGGTCACAATTATGTATGCGTACCATAAAGTTAAAAGCAATGCAGGTAAAGTTGAACATAAGCAAGATTTGTTTGATTGCAGAGAGAAATTGCATGAAGACAGATATAAAATCAGATGCAGATGCAGATCATATGCGTACCATAAAGTTAAAAGCAATGCAGGTAAAGTTGAACATAAGCAAGATTTGTTTGATTGCAGAGAGAAATTGCATGAAGACAGATATAAAATCAGATGCAGATGCAGATCATATGCGTACCTGTAATGAGAAGAATGTGTCAGTTCAGAGAATAAGGAGATCTCTATGTGCACTTAAGTAAATCTTTCTGGTCTAATTTGGGTCTTTTGCTGTGCACTTCAAATCATGCACTTAAAATTAATGCACATCTGACTAAAGTCCTATCTGACTTAGAGACTAGAATAAATAGACAGCAGAGGGGATGGAGATGAGTGCTGGAATGAGGATCAGGTGGGAATGGCAAGGCATGGGCTGTGGGAGGCTGGATCAGTCTACAGACATGCAAATTATGACTAATTAATTAGGTACACATTGCAGCATAAGGCCTGGCACCAGGAAATGGTCACAATTATGTATGCGTACCATAAAGTTAAAAGCAATGCAGGTAAAGTTGAACATAAGCAAGATTTGTTTGATTGCAGAGAGAAATTGCATGAAGACAGATATAAAATCAGATGCAGATGCAGATCATATGCGTACCATAAAGTTAAAAGCAATGCAGGTAAAGTTGAACATAAGCAAGATTTGTTTGATTGCAGAGAGAAATTGCATGAAGACAGATATAAAATCAGATGCAGATGCAGATCATATGCGTACCTGTAATGAGAAGAATGTGTCAGTTCAGAGAATAAGGAGATCTCTATGTGCACTTAAGTAAATCTTTCTGGTCTAATTTGGGTCTTTTGCTGTGCACTTCAAATCATGCACTTAAAATTAATGCACATCTGACTAAAGTCCTATCTGACTTAGAGACTAGAATAAATAGACAGCAGAGGGGATGGAGATGAGTGCTGGAATGAGGATCAGGTGGGAATGGCAAGGCATGGGCTGTGGGAGGCTGGATCAGTCTACAGACATGCAAATTATGACTAATTAATTAGGTACACATTGCAGCATAAGGCCTGGCACCAGGAAATGGTCACAATTATGTATGCGTACCATAAAGTTAAAAGCAATGCAGGTAAAGTTGAACATAAGCAAGATTTGTTTGATTGCAGAGAGAAATTGCATGAAGACAGATATAAAATCAGATGCAGATGCAGATCATATGCGTACCATAAAGTTAAAAGCAATGCAGGTAAAGTTGAACATAAGCAAGATTTGTTTGATTGCAGAGAGAAATTGCATGAAGACAGATATAAAATCAGATGCAGATGCAGATCATATGCGTACCATAAAGTTAAAAGCAATGCAGGTAAAGTTGAACATAAGCAAGATTTGTTTGATTGCAGAGAGAAATTGCATGAAGACAGATATAAAATCAGATGCAGATGCAGATCATATGCGTACCATAAAGTTAAAAGCAATGCAGGTAAAGTTGAACATAAGCAAGATTTGTTTGATTGCAGAGAGAAATTGCATGAAGACAGATATAAAATCAGATGCAGATGCAGATCATATGCGTACCTGTAATGAGAAGAATGTGTCAGTTCAGAGAATAAGGAGATCTCTATGTGCACTTAAGTAAATCTTTCTGGTCTAATTTGGGTCTTTTGCTGTGCACTTCAAATCATGCACTTAAAATTAATGCACATCTGACTAAAGTCCTATCTGACTTAGAGACTAGAATAAATAGACAGCAGAGGGGATGGAGATGAGTGCTGGAATGAGGATCAGGTGGGAATGGCAAGGCATGGGCTGTGGGAGGCTGGATCAGTCTACAGACATGCAAATTATGACTAATTAATTAGGTACACATTGCAGCATAAGGCCTGGCACCAGGAAATGGTCACAATTATGTATGCGTACCATAAAGTTAAAAGCAATGCAGGTAAAGTTGAACATAAGCAAGATTTGTTTGATTGCAGAGAGAAATTGCATGAAGACAGATATAAAATCAGATGCAGATGCAGATCATATGCGTACCATAAAGTTAAAAGCAATGCAGGTAAAGTTGAACATAAGCAAGATTTGTTTGATTGCAGAGAGAAATTGCATGAAGACAGATATAAAATCAGATGCAGATGCAGATCATATGCGTACCTGTAATGAGAAGAATGTGTCAGTTCAGAGAATAAGGAGATCTCTATGTGCACTTAAGTAAATCTTTCTGGTCTAATTTGGGTCTTTTGCTGTGCACTTCAAATCATGCACTTAAAATTAATGCACATCTGACTAAAGTCCTATCTGACTTAGAGACTAGAATAAATAGACAGCAGAGGGGATGGAGATGAGTGCTGGAATGAGGATCAGGTGGGAATGGCAAGGCATGGGCTGTGGGAGGCTGGATCAGTCTACAGACATGCAAATTATGACTAATTAATTAGGTACACATTGCAGCATAAGGCCTGGCACCAGGAAATGGTCACAATTATGTATGCGTACCATAAAGTTAAAAGCAATGCAGGTAAAGTTGAACATAAGCAAGATTTGTTTGATTGCAGAGAGAAATTGCATGAAGACAGATATAAAATCAGATGCAGATGCAGATCATATGCGTACCATAAAGTTAAAAGCAATGCAGGTAAAGTTGAACATAAGCAAGATTTGTTTGATTGCAGAGAGAAATTGCATGAAGACAGATATAAAATCAGATGCAGATGCAGATCATATGCGTACCTGTAATGAGAAGAATGTGTCAGTTCAGAGAATAAGGAGATCTCTATGTGCACTTAAGTAAATCTTTCTGGTCTAATTTGGGTCTTTTGCTGTGCACTTCAAATCATGCACTTAAAATTAATGCACATCTGACTAAAGTCCTATCTGACTTAGAGACTAGAATAAATAGACAGCAGAGGGGATGGAGATGAGTGCTGGAATGAGGATCAGGTGGGAATGGCAAGGCATGGGCTGTGGGAGGCTGGATCAGTCTACAGACATGCAAATTATGACTAATTAATTAGGTACACATTGCAGCATAAGGCCTGGCACCAGGAAATGGTCACAATTATGTATGCGTACCATAAAGTTAAAAGCAATGCAGGTAAAGTTGAACATAAGCAAGATTTGTTTGATTGCAGAGAGAAATTGCATGAAGACAGATATAAAATCAGATGCAGATGCAGATCATATGCGTACCATAAAGTTAAAAGCAATGCAGGTAAAGTTGAACATAAGCAAGATTTGTTTGATTGCAGAGAGAAATTGCATGAAGACAGATATAAAATCAGATGCAGATGCAGATCATATGCGTACCATAAAGTTAAAAGCAATGCAGGTAAAGTTGAACATAAGCAAGATTTGTTTGATTGCAGAGAGAAATTGCATGAAGACAGATATAAAATCAGATGCAGATGCAGATCATATGCGTACCATAAAGTTAAAAGCAATGCAGGTAAAGTTGAACATAAGCAAGATTTGTTTGATTGCAGAGAGAAATTGCATGAAGACAGATATAAAATCAGATGCAGATGCAGATCATATGCGTACCTGTAATGAGAAGAATGTGTCAGTTCAGAGAATAAGGAGATCTCTATGTGCACTTAAGTAAATCTTTCTGGTCTAATTTGGGTCTTTTGCTGTGCACTTCAAATCATGCACTTAAAATTAATGCACATCTGACTAAAGTCCTATCTGACTTAGAGACTAGAATAAATAGACAGCAGAGGGGATGGAGATGAGTGCTGGAATGAGGATCAGGTGGGAATGGCAAGGCATGGGCTGTGGGAGGCTGGATCAGTCTACAGACATGCAAATTATGACTAATTAATTAGGTACACATTGCAGCATAAGGCCTGGCACCAGGAAATGGTCACAATTATGTATGCGTACCATAAAGTTAAAAGCAATGCAGGTAAAGTTGAACATAAGCAAGATTTGTTTGATTGCAGAGAGAAATTGCATGAAGACAGATATAAAATCAGATGCAGATGCAGATCATATGCGTACCATAAAGTTAAAAGCAATGCAGGTAAAGTTGAACATAAGCAAGATTTGTTTGATTGCAGAGAGAAATTGCATGAAGACAGATATAAAATCAGATGCAGATGCAGATCATATGCGTACCATAAAGTTAAAAGCAATGCAGGTAAAGTTGAACATAAGCAAGATTTGTTTGATTGCAGAGAGAAATTGCATGAAGACAGATATAAAATCAGATGCAGATGCAGATCATATGCGTACCATAAAGTTAAAAGCAATGCAGGTAAAGTTGAACATAAGCAAGATTTGTTTGATTGCAGAGAGAAATTGCATGAAGACAGATATAAAATCAGATGCAGATGCAGATCATATGCGTACCTGTAATGAGAAGAATGTGTCAGTTCAGAGAATAAGGAGATCTCTATGTGCACTTAAGTAAATCTTTCTGGTCTAATTTGGGTCTTTTGCTGTGCACTTCAAATCATGCACTTAAAATTAATGCACATCTGACTAAAGTCCTATCTGACTTAGAGACTAGAATAAATAGACAGCAGAGGGGATGGAGATGAGTGCTGGAATGAGGATCAGGTGGGAATGGCAAGGCATGGGCTGTGGGAGGCTGGATCAGTCTACAGACATGCAAATTATGACTAATTAATTAGGTACACATTGCAGCATAAGGCCTGGCACCAGGAAATGGTCACAATTATGTATGCGTACCATAAAGTTAAAAGCAATGCAGGTAAAGTTGAACATAAGCAAGATTTGTTTGATTGCAGAGAGAAATTGCATGAAGACAGATATAAAATCAGATGCAGATGCAGATCATATGCGTACCATAAAGTTAAAAGCAATGCAGGTAAAGTTGAACATAAGCAAGATTTGTTTGATTGCAGAGAGAAATTGCATGAAGACAGATATAAAATCAGATGCAGATGCAGATCATATGCGTACCATAAAGTTAAAAGCAATGCAGGTAAAGTTGAACATAAGCAAGATTTGTTTGATTGCAGAGAGAAATTGCATGAAGACAGATATAAAATCAGATGCAGATGCAGATCATATGCGTACCATAAAGTTAAAAGCAATGCAGGTAAAGTTGAACATAAGCAAGATTTGTTTGATTGCAGAGAGAAATTGCATGAAGACAGATATAAAATCAGATGCAGATGCAGATCATATGCGTACCTGTAATGAGAAGAATGTGTCAGTTCAGAGAATAAGGAGATCTCTATGTGCACTTAAGTAAATCTTTCTGGTCTAATTTGGGTCTTTTGCTGTGCACTTCAAATCATGCACTTAAAATTAATGCACATCTGACTAAAGTCCTATCTGACTTAGAGACTAGAATAAATAGACAGCAGAGGGGATGGAGATGAGTGCTGGAATGAGGATCAGGTGGGAATGGCAAGGCATGGGCTGTGGGAGGCTGGATCAGTCTACAGACATGCAAATTATGACTAATTAATTAGGTACACATTGCAGCATAAGGCCTGGCACCAGGAAATGGTCACAATTATGTATGCGTACCATAAAGTTAAAAGCAATGCAGGTAAAGTTGAACATAAGCAAGATTTGTTTGATTGCAGAGAGAAATTGCATGAAGACAGATATAAAATCAGATGCAGATGCAGATCATATGCGTACCATAAAGTTAAAAGCAATGCAGGTAAAGTTGAACATAAGCAAGATTTGTTTGATTGCAGAGAGAAATTGCATGAAGACAGATATAAAATCAGATGCAGATGCAGATCATATGCGTACCATAAAGTTAAAAGCAATGCAGGTAAAGTTGAACATAAGCAAGATTTGTTTGATTGCAGAGAGAAATTGCATGAAGACAGATATAAAATCAGATGCAGATGCAGATCATATGCGTACCATAAAGTTAAAAGCAATGCAGGTAAAGTTGAACATAAGCAAGATTTGTTTGATTGCAGAGAGAAATTGCATGAAGACAGATATAAAATCAGATGCAGATGCAGATCATATGCGTACCTGTAATGAGAAGAATGTGTCAGTTCAGAGAATAAGGAGATCTCTATGTGCACTTAAGTAAATCTTTCTGGTCTAATTTGGGTCTTTTGCTGTGCACTTCAAATCATGCACTTAAAATTAATGCACATCTGACTAAAGTCCTATCTGACTTAGAGACTAGAATAAATAGACAGCAGAGGGGATGGAGATGAGTGCTGGAATGAGGATCAGGTGGGAATGGCAAGGCATGGGCTGTGGGAGGCTGGATCAGTCTACAGACATGCAAATTATGACTAATTAATTAGGTACACATTGCAGCATAAGGCCTGGCACCAGGAAATGGTCACAATTATGTATGCGTACCATAAAGTTAAAAGCAATGCAGGTAAAGTTGAACATAAGCAAGATTTGTTTGATTGCAGAGAGAAATTGCATGAAGACAGATATAAAATCAGATGCAGATGCAGATCATATGCGTACCATAAAGTTAAAAGCAATGCAGGTAAAGTTGAACATAAGCAAGATTTGTTTGATTGCAGAGAGAAATTGCATGAAGACAGATATAAAATCAGATGCAGATGCAGATCATATGCGTACCATAAAGTTAAAAGCAATGCAGGTAAAGTTGAACATAAGCAAGATTTGTTTGATTGCAGAGAGAAATTGCATGAAGACAGATATAAAATCAGATGCAGATGCAGATCATATGCGTACCATAAAGTTAAAAGCAATGCAGGTAAAGTTGAACATAAGCAAGATTTGTTTGATTGCAGAGAGAAATTGCATGAAGACAGATATAAAATCAGATGCAGATGCAGATCATATGCGTACCTGTAATGAGAAGAATGTGTCAGTTCAGAGAATAAGGAGATCTCTATGTGCACTTAAGTAAATCTTTCTGGTCTAATTTGGGTCTTTTGCTGTGCACTTCAAATCATGCACTTAAAATTAATGCACATCTGACTAAAGTCCTATCTGACTTAGAGACTAGAATAAATAGACAGCAGAGGGGATGGAGATGAGTGCTGGAATGAGGATCAGGTGGGAATGGCAAGGCATGGGCTGTGGGAGGCTGGATCAGTCTACAGACATGCAAATTATGACTAATTAATTAGGTACACATTGCAGCATAAGGCCTGGCACCAGGAAATGGTCACAATTATGTATGCGTACCATAAAGTTAAAAGCAATGCAGGTAAAGTTGAACATAAGCAAGATTTGTTTGATTGCAGAGAGAAATTGCATGAAGACAGATATAAAATCAGATGCAGATGCAGATCATATGCGTACCATAAAGTTAAAAGCAATGCAGGTAAAGTTGAACATAAGCAAGATTTGTTTGATTGCAGAGAGAAATTGCATGAAGACAGATATAAAATCAGATGCAGATGCAGATCATATGCGTACCATAAAGTTAAAAGCAATGCAGGTAAAGTTGAACATAAGCAAGATTTGTTTGATTGCAGAGAGAAATTGCATGAAGACAGATATAAAATCAGATGCAGATGCAGATCATATGCGTACCATAAAGTTAAAAGCAATGCAGGTAAAGTTGAACATAAGCAAGATTTGTTTGATTGCAGAGAGAAATTGCATGAAGACAGATATAAAATCAGATGCAGATGCAGATCATATGCGTACCTGTAATGAGAAGAATGTGTCAGTTCAGAGAATAAGGAGATCTCTATGTGCACTTAAGTAAATCTTTCTGGTCTAATTTGGGTCTTTTGCTGTGCACTTCAAATCATGCACTTAAAATTAATGCACATCTGACTAAAGTCCTATCTGACTTAGAGACTAGAATAAATAGACAGCAGAGGGGATGGAGATGAGTGCTGGAATGAGGATCAGGTGGGAATGGCAAGGCATGGGCTGTGGGAGGCTGGATCAGTCTACAGACATGCAAATTATGACTAATTAATTAGGTACACATTGCAGCATAAGGCCTGGCACCAGGAAATGGTCACAATTATGTATGCGTACCATAAAGTTAAAAGCAATGCAGGTAAAGTTGAACATAAGCAAGATTTGTTTGATTGCAGAGAGAAATTGCATGAAGACAGATATAAAATCAGATGCAGATGCAGATCATATGCGTACCATAAAGTTAAAAGCAATGCAGGTAAAGTTGAACATAAGCAAGATTTGTTTGATTGCAGAGAGAAATTGCATGAAGACAGATATAAAATCAGATGCAGATGCAGATCATATGCGTACCATAAAGTTAAAAGCAATGCAGGTAAAGTTGAACATAAGCAAGATTTGTTTGATTGCAGAGAGAAATTGCATGAAGACAGATATAAAATCAGATGCAGATGCAGATCATATGCGTACCATAAAGTTAAAAGCAATGCAGGTAAAGTTGAACATAAGCAAGATTTGTTTGATTGCAGAGAGAAATTGCATGAAGACAGATATAAAATCAGATGCAGATGCAGATCATATGCGTACCTGTAATGAGAAGAATGTGTCAGTTCAGAGAATAAGGAGATCTCTATGTGCACTTAAGTAAATCTTTCTGGTCTAATTTGGGTCTTTTGCTGTGCACTTCAAATCATGCACTTAAAATTAATGCACATCTGACTAAAGTCCTATCTGACTTAGAGACTAGAATAAATAGACAGCAGAGGGGATGGAGATGAGTGCTGGAATGAGGATCAGGTGGGAATGGCAAGGCATGGGCTGTGGGAGGCTGGATCAGTCTACAGACATGCAAATTATGACTAATTAATTAGGTACACATTGCAGCATAAGGCCTGGCACCAGGAAATGGTCACAATTATGTATGCGTACCATAAAGTTAAAAGCAATGCAGGTAAAGTTGAACATAAGCAAGATTTGTTTGATTGCAGAGAGAAATTGCATGAAGACAGATATAAAATCAGATGCAGATGCAGATCATATGCGTACCATAAAGTTAAAAGCAATGCAGGTAAAGTTGAACATAAGCAAGATTTGTTTGATTGCAGAGAGAAATTGCATGAAGACAGATATAAAATCAGATGCAGATGCAGATCATATGCGTACCATAAAGTTAAAAGCAATGCAGGTAAAGTTGAACATAAGCAAGATTTGTTTGATTGCAGAGAGAAATTGCATGAAGACAGATATAAAATCAGATGCAGATGCAGATCATATGCGTACCTGTAATGAGAAGAATGTGTCAGTTCAGAGAATAAGGAGATCTCTATGTGCACTTAAGTAAATCTTTCTGGTCTAATTTGGGTCTTTTGCTGTGCACTTCAAATCATGCACTTAAAATTAATGCACATCTGACTAAAGTCCTATCTGACTTAGAGACTAGAATAAATAGACAGCAGAGGGGATGGAGATGAGTGCTGGAATGAGGATCAGGTGGGAATGGCAAGGCATGGGCTGTGGGAGGCTGGATCAGTCTACAGACATGCAAATTATGACTAATTAATTAGGTACACATTGCAGCATAAGGCCTGGCACCAGGAAATGGTCACAATTATGTATGCGTACCATAAAGTTAAAAGCAATGCAGGTAAAGTTGAACATAAGCAAGATTTGTTTGATTGCAGAGAGAAATTGCATGAAGACAGATATAAAATCAGATGCAGATGCAGATCATATGCGTACCATAAAGTTAAAAGCAATGCAGGTAAAGTTGAACATAAGCAAGATTTGTTTGATTGCAGAGAGAAATTGCATGAAGACAGATATAAAATCAGATGCAGATGCAGATCATATGCGTACCATAAAGTTAAAAGCAATGCAGGTAAAGTTGAACATAAGCAAGATTTGTTTGATTGCAGAGAGAAATTGCATGAAGACAGATATAAAATCAGATGCAGATGCAGATCATATGCGTACCATAAAGTTAAAAGCAATGCAGGTAAAGTTGAACATAAGCAAGATTTGTTTGATTGCAGAGAGAAATTGCATGAAGACAGATATAAAATCAGATGCAGATGCAGATCATATGCGTACCTGTAATGAGAAGAATGTGTCAGTTCAGAGAATAAGGAGATCTCTATGTGCACTTAAGTAAATCTTTCTGGTCTAATTTGGGTCTTTTGCTGTGCACTTCAAATCATGCACTTAAAATTAATGCACATCTGACTAAAGTCCTATCTGACTTAGAGACTAGAATAAATAGACAGCAGAGGGGATGGAGATGAGTGCTGGAATGAGGATCAGGTGGGAATGGCAAGGCATGGGCTGTGGGAGGCTGGATCAGTCTACAGACATGCAAATTATGACTAATTAATTAGGTACACATTGCAGCATAAGGCCTGGCACCAGGAAATGGTCACAATTATGTATGCGTACCATAAAGTTAAAAGCAATGCAGGTAAAGTTGAACATAAGCAAGATTTGTTTGATTGCAGAGAGAAATTGCATGAAGACAGATATAAAATCAGATGCAGATGCAGATCATATGCGTACCATAAAGTTAAAAGCAATGCAGGTAAAGTTGAACATAAGCAAGATTTGTTTGATTGCAGAGAGAAATTGCATGAAGACAGATATAAAATCAGATGCAGATGCAGATCATATGCGTACCATAAAGTTAAAAGCAATGCAGGTAAAGTTGAACATAAGCAAGATTTGTTTGATTGCAGAGAGAAATTGCATGAAGACAGATATAAAATCAGATGCAGATGCAGATCATATGCGTACCATAAAGTTAAAAGCAATGCAGGTAAAGTTGAACATAAGCAAGATTTGTTTGATTGCAGAGAGAAATTGCATGAAGACAGATATAAAATCAGATGCAGATGCAGATCATATGCGTACCTGTAATGAGAAGAATGTGTCAGTTCAGAGAATAAGGAGATCTCTATGTGCACTTAAGTAAATCTTTCTGGTCTAATTTGGGTCTTTTGCTGTGCACTTCAAATCATGCACTTAAAATTAATGCACATCTGACTAAAGTCCTATCTGACTTAGAGACTAGAATAAATAGACAGCAGAGGGGATGGAGATGAGTGCTGGAATGAGGATCAGGTGGGAATGGCAAGGCATGGGCTGTGGGAGGCTGGATCAGTCTACAGACATGCAAATTATGACTAATTAATTAGGTACACATTGCAGCATAAGGCCTGGCACCAGGAAATGGTCACAATTATGTATGCGTACCATAAAGTTAAAAGCAATGCAGGTAAAGTTGAACATAAGCAAGATTTGTTTGATTGCAGAGAGAAATTGCATGAAGACAGATATAAAATCAGATGCAGATGCAGATCATATGCGTACCATAAAGTTAAAAGCAATGCAGGTAAAGTTGAACATAAGCAAGATTTGTTTGATTGCAGAGAGAAATTGCATGAAGACAGATATAAAATCAGATGCAGATGCAGATCATATGCGTACCATAAAGTTAAAAGCAATGCAGGTAAAGTTGAACATAAGCAAGATTTGTTTGATTGCAGAGAGAAATTGCATGAAGACAGATATAAAATCAGATGCAGATGCAGATCATATGCGTACCTGTAATGAGAAGAATGTGTCAGTTCAGAGAATAAGGAGATCTCTATGTGCACTTAAGTAAATCTTTCTGGTCTAATTTGGGTCTTTTGCTGTGCACTTCAAATCATGCACTTAAAATTAATGCACATCTGACTAAAGTCCTATCTGACTTAGAGACTAGAATAAATAGACAGCAGAGGGGATGGAGATGAGTGCTGGAATGAGGATCAGGTGGGAATGGCAAGGCATGGGCTGTGGGAGGCTGGATCAGTCTACAGACATGCAAATTATGACTAATTAATTAGGTACACATTGCAGCATAAGGCCTGGCACCAGGAAATGGTCACAATTATGTATGCGTACCATAAAGTTAAAAGCAATGCAGGTAAAGTTGAACATAAGCAAGATTTGTTTGATTGCAGAGAGAAATTGCATGAAGACAGATATAAAATCAGATGCAGATGCAGATCATATGCGTACCATAAAGTTAAAAGCAATGCAGGTAAAGTTGAACATAAGCAAGATTTGTTTGATTGCAGAGAGAAATTGCATGAAGACAGATATAAAATCAGATGCAGATGCAGATCATATGCGTACCATAAAGTTAAAAGCAATGCAGGTAAAGTTGAACATAAGCAAGATTTGTTTGATTGCAGAGAGAAATTGCATGAAGACAGATATAAAATCAGATGCAGATGCAGATCATATGCGTACCATAAAGTTAAAAGCAATGCAGGTAAAGTTGAACATAAGCAAGATTTGTTTGATTGCAGAGAGAAATTGCATGAAGACAGATATAAAATCAGATGCAGATGCAGATCATATGCGTACCTGTAATGAGAAGAATGTGTCAGTTCAGAGAATAAGGAGATCTCTATGTGCACTTAAGTAAATCTTTCTGGTCTAATTTGGGTCTTTTGCTGTGCACTTCAAATCATGCACTTAAAATTAATGCACATCTGACTAAAGTCCTATCTGACTTAGAGACTAGAATAAATAGACAGCAGAGGGGATGGAGATGAGTGCTGGAATGAGGATCAGGTGGGAATGGCAAGGCATGGGCTGTGGGAGGCTGGATCAGTCTACAGACATGCAAATTATGACTAATTAATTAGGTACACATTGCAGCATAAGGCCTGGCACCAGGAAATGGTCACAATTATGTATGCGTACCATAAAGTTAAAAGCAATGCAGGTAAAGTTGAACATAAGCAAGATTTGTTTGATTGCAGAGAGAAATTGCATGAAGACAGATATAAAATCAGATGCAGATGCAGATCATATGCGTACCATAAAGTTAAAAGCAATGCAGGTAAAGTTGAACATAAGCAAGATTTGTTTGATTGCAGAGAGAAATTGCATGAAGACAGATATAAAATCAGATGCAGATGCAGATCATATGCGTACCATAAAGTTAAAAGCAATGCAGGTAAAGTTGAACATAAGCAAGATTTGTTTGATTGCAGAGAGAAATTGCATGAAGACAGATATAAAATCAGATGCAGATGCAGATCATATGCGTACCATAAAGTTAAAAGCAATGCAGGTAAAGTTGAACATAAGCAAGATTTGTTTGATTGCAGAGAGAAATTGCATGAAGACAGATATAAAATCAGATGCAGATGCAGATCATATGCGTACCTGTAATGAGAAGAATGTGTCAGTTCAGAGAATAAGGAGATCTCTATGTGCACTTAAGTAAATCTTTCTGGTCTAATTTGGGTCTTTTGCTGTGCACTTCAAATCATGCACTTAAAATTAATGCACATCTGACTAAAGTCCTATCTGACTTAGAGACTAGAATAAATAGACAGCAGAGGGGATGGAGATGAGTGCTGGAATGAGGATCAGGTGGGAATGGCAAGGCATGGGCTGTGGGAGGCTGGATCAGTCTACAGACATGCAAATTATGACTAATTAATTAGGTACACATTGCAGCATAAGGCCTGGCACCAGGAAATGGTCACAATTATGTATGCGTACCATAAAGTTAAAAGCAATGCAGGTAAAGTTGAACATAAGCAAGATTTGTTTGATTGCAGAGAGAAATTGCATGAAGACAGATATAAAATCAGATGCAGATGCAGATCATATGCGTACCATAAAGTTAAAAGCAATGCAGGTAAAGTTGAACATAAGCAAGATTTGTTTGATTGCAGAGAGAAATTGCATGAAGACAGATATAAAATCAGATGCAGATGCAGATCATATGCGTACCATAAAGTTAAAAGCAATGCAGGTAAAGTTGAACATAAGCAAGATTTGTTTGATTGCAGAGAGAAATTGCATGAAGACAGATATAAAATCAGATGCAGATGCAGATCATATGCGTACCATAAAGTTAAAAGCAATGCAGGTAAAGTTGAACATAAGCAAGATTTGTTTGATTGCAGAGAGAAATTGCATGAAGACAGATATAAAATCAGATGCAGATGCAGATCATATGCGTACCTGTAATGAGAAGAATGTGTCAGTTCAGAGAATAAGGAGATCTCTATGTGCACTTAAGTAAATCTTTCTGGTCTAATTTGGGTCTTTTGCTGTGCACTTCAAATCATGCACTTAAAATTAATGCACATCTGACTAAAGTCCTATCTGACTTAGAGACTAGAATAAATAGACAGCAGAGGGGATGGAGATGAGTGCTGGAATGAGGATCAGGTGGGAATGGCAAGGCATGGGCTGTGGGAGGCTGGATCAGTCTACAGACATGCAAATTATGACTAATTAATTAGGTACACATTGCAGCATAAGGCCTGGCACCAGGAAATGGTCACAATTATGTATGCGTACCATAAAGTTAAAAGCAATGCAGGTAAAGTTGAACATAAGCAAGATTTGTTTGATTGCAGAGAGAAATTGCATGAAGACAGATATAAAATCAGATGCAGATGCAGATCATATGCGTACCATAAAGTTAAAAGCAATGCAGGTAAAGTTGAACATAAGCAAGATTTGTTTGATTGCAGAGAGAAATTGCATGAAGACAGATATAAAATCAGATGCAGATGCAGATCATATGCGTACCATAAAGTTAAAAGCAATGCAGGTAAAGTTGAACATAAGCAAGATTTGTTTGATTGCAGAGAGAAATTGCATGAAGACAGATATAAAATCAGATGCAGATGCAGATCATATGCGTACCTGTAATGAGAAGAATGTGTCAGTTCAGAGAATAAGGAGATCTCTATGTGCACTTAAGTAAATCTTTCTGGTCTAATTTGGGTCTTTTGCTGTGCACTTCAAATCATGCACTTAAAATTAATGCACATCTGACTAAAGTCCTATCTGACTTAGAGACTAGAATAAATAGACAGCAGAGGGGATGGAGATGAGTGCTGGAATGAGGATCAGGTGGGAATGGCAAGGCATGGGCTGTGGGAGGCTGGATCAGTCTACAGACATGCAAATTATGACTAATTAATTAGGTACACATTGCAGCATAAGGCCTGGCACCAGGAAATGGTCACAATTATGTATGCGTACCATAAAGTTAAAAGCAATGCAGGTAAAGTTGAACATAAGCAAGATTTGTTTGATTGCAGAGAGAAATTGCATGAAGACAGATATAAAATCAGATGCAGATGCAGATCATATGCGTACCATAAAGTTAAAAGCAATGCAGGTAAAGTTGAACATAAGCAAGATTTGTTTGATTGCAGAGAGAAATTGCATGAAGACAGATATAAAATCAGATGCAGATGCAGATCATATGCGTACCATAAAGTTAAAAGCAATGCAGGTAAAGTTGAACATAAGCAAGATTTGTTTGATTGCAGAGAGAAATTGCATGAAGACAGATATAAAATCAGATGCAGATGCAGATCATATGCGTACCATAAAGTTAAAAGCAATGCAGGTAAAGTTGAACATAAGCAAGATTTGTTTGATTGCAGAGAGAAATTGCATGAAGACAGATATAAAATCAGATGCAGATGCAGATCATATGCGTACCTGTAATGAGAAGAATGTGTCAGTTCAGAGAATAAGGAGATCTCTATGTGCACTTAAGTAAATCTTTCTGGTCTAATTTGGGTCTTTTGCTGTGCACTTCAAATCATGCACTTAAAATTAATGCACATCTGACTAAAGTCCTATCTGACTTAGAGACTAGAATAAATAGACAGCAGAGGGGATGGAGATGAGTGCTGGAATGAGGATCAGGTGGGAATGGCAAGGCATGGGCTGTGGGAGGCTGGATCAGTCTACAGACATGCAAATTATGACTAATTAATTAGGTACACATTGCAGCATAAGGCCTGGCACCAGGAAATGGTCACAATTATGTATGCGTACCATAAAGTTAAAAGCAATGCAGGTAAAGTTGAACATAAGCAAGATTTGTTTGATTGCAGAGAGAAATTGCATGAAGACAGATATAAAATCAGATGCAGATGCAGATCATATGCGTACCATAAAGTTAAAAGCAATGCAGGTAAAGTTGAACATAAGCAAGATTTGTTTGATTGCAGAGAGAAATTGCATGAAGACAGATATAAAATCAGATGCAGATGCAGATCATATGCGTACCATAAAGTTAAAAGCAATGCAGGTAAAGTTGAACATAAGCAAGATTTGTTTGATTGCAGAGAGAAATTGCATGAAGACAGATATAAAATCAGATGCAGATGCAGATCATATGCGTACCATAAAGTTAAAAGCAATGCAGGTAAAGTTGAACATAAGCAAGATTTGTTTGATTGCAGAGAGAAATTGCATGAAGACAGATATAAAATCAGATGCAGATGCAGATCATATGCGTACCTGTAATGAGAAGAATGTGTCAGTTCAGAGAATAAGGAGATCTCTATGTGCACTTAAGTAAATCTTTCTGGTCTAATTTGGGTCTTTTGCTGTGCACTTCAAATCATGCACTTAAAATTAATGCACATCTGACTAAAGTCCTATCTGACTTAGAGACTAGAATAAATAGACAGCAGAGGGGATGGAGATGAGTGCTGGAATGAGGATCAGGTGGGAATGGCAAGGCATGGGCTGTGGGAGGCTGGATCAGTCTACAGACATGCAAATTATGACTAATTAATTAGGTACACATTGCAGCATAAGGCCTGGCACCAGGAAATGGTCACAATTATGTATGCGTACCATAAAGTTAAAAGCAATGCAGGTAAAGTTGAACATAAGCAAGATTTGTTTGATTGCAGAGAGAAATTGCATGAAGACAGATATAAAATCAGATGCAGATGCAGATCATATGCGTACCATAAAGTTAAAAGCAATGCAGGTAAAGTTGAACATAAGCAAGATTTGTTTGATTGCAGAGAGAAATTGCATGAAGACAGATATAAAATCAGATGCAGATGCAGATCATATGCGTACCATAAAGTTAAAAGCAATGCAGGTAAAGTTGAACATAAGCAAGATTTGTTTGATTGCAGAGAGAAATTGCATGAAGACAGATATAAAATCAGATGCAGATGCAGATCATATGCGTACCATAAAGTTAAAAGCAATGCAGGTAAAGTTGAACATAAGCAAGATTTGTTTGATTGCAGAGAGAAATTGCATGAAGACAGATATAAAATCAGATGCAGATGCAGATCATATGCGTACCTGTAATGAGAAGAATGTGTCAGTTCAGAGAATAAGGAGATCTCTATGTGCACTTAAGTAAATCTTTCTGGTCTAATTTGGGTCTTTTGCTGTGCACTTCAAATCATGCACTTAAAATTAATGCACATCTGACTAAAGTCCTATCTGACTTAGAGACTAGAATAAATAGACAGCAGAGGGGATGGAGATGAGTGCTGGAATGAGGATCAGGTGGGAATGGCAAGGCATGGGCTGTGGGAGGCTGGATCAGTCTACAGACATGCAAATTATGACTAATTAATTAGGTACACATTGCAGCATAAGGCCTGGCACCAGGAAATGGTCACAATTATGTATGCGTACCATAAAGTTAAAAGCAATGCAGGTAAAGTTGAACATAAGCAAGATTTGTTTGATTGCAGAGAGAAATTGCATGAAGACAGATATAAAATCAGATGCAGATGCAGATCATATGCGTACCATAAAGTTAAAAGCAATGCAGGTAAAGTTGAACATAAGCAAGATTTGTTTGATTGCAGAGAGAAATTGCATGAAGACAGATATAAAATCAGATGCAGATGCAGATCATATGCGTACCATAAAGTTAAAAGCAATGCAGGTAAAGTTGAACATAAGCAAGATTTGTTTGATTGCAGAGAGAAATTGCATGAAGACAGATATAAAATCAGATGCAGATGCAGATCATATGCGTACCATAAAGTTAAAAGCAATGCAGGTAAAGTTGAACATAAGCAAGATTTGTTTGATTGCAGAGAGAAATTGCATGAAGACAGATATAAAATCAGATGCAGATGCAGATCATATGCGTACCTGTAATGAGAAGAATGTGTCAGTTCAGAGAATAAGGAGATCTCTATGTGCACTTAAGTAAATCTTTCTGGTCTAATTTGGGTCTTTTGCTGTGCACTTCAAATCATGCACTTAAAATTAATGCACATCTGACTAAAGTCCTATCTGACTTAGAGACTAGAATAAATAGACAGCAGAGGGGATGGAGATGAGTGCTGGAATGAGGATCAGGTGGGAATGGCAAGGCATGGGCTGTGGGAGGCTGGATCAGTCTACAGACATGCAAATTATGACTAATTAATTAGGTACACATTGCAGCATAAGGCCTGGCACCAGGAAATGGTCACAATTATGTATGCGTACCATAAAGTTAAAAGCAATGCAGGTAAAGTTGAACATAAGCAAGATTTGTTTGATTGCAGAGAGAAATTGCATGAAGACAGATATAAAATCAGATGCAGATGCAGATCATATGCGTACCATAAAGTTAAAAGCAATGCAGGTAAAGTTGAACATAAGCAAGATTTGTTTGATTGCAGAGAGAAATTGCATGAAGACAGATATAAAATCAGATGCAGATGCAGATCATATGCGTACCATAAAGTTAAAAGCAATGCAGGTAAAGTTGAACATAAGCAAGATTTGTTTGATTGCAGAGAGAAATTGCATGAAGACAGATATAAAATCAGATGCAGATGCAGATCATATGCGTACCATAAAGTTAAAAGCAATGCAGGTAAAGTTGAACATAAGCAAGATTTGTTTGATTGCAGAGAGAAATTGCATGAAGACAGATATAAAATCAGATGCAGATGCAGATCATATGCGTACCTGTAATGAGAAGAATGTGTCAGTTCAGAGAATAAGGAGATCTCTATGTGCACTTAAGTAAATCTTTCTGGTCTAATTTGGGTCTTTTGCTGTGCACTTCAAATCATGCACTTAAAATGAATGCACATCTGACTAAAGTCCTATCTGACTTAGAGACTAGAATAAATAGACAGCAGAGGGGATGGAGATGAGTGCTGGAATACATTTTAAAGTAATCCAAACAAGATTAGCTGGCTGGGAACGTATAAGCAAAGCAGCGTGTGTTCTGCTGCTGCCGCCAGCCAATAGGACTGATGCAGGCTGATAAATTTGATGTCCGTTGAAAGTAGGGAAGTAGGCGGAGACGAGAAGCTCCAGGGATACGAGAGATGTGCAGGCTGTCTGTGATCTCTCTGCCTCTCTCCCTGTCCCCACGTGTAGCCTCCTTCATCGAGGTAGATTTGAACATGGTATGCTGGCTGACAGGGGCTAGGTTCCTAGGAGATTTTTGAATACTATGAACAGAGCTAAGCTCTTATACCTAGAAGTAGTAAAATTGGCTAATCAAAATTGTATGTGTATAGCAGGCTTTACAGCTAATCATGTACACACTGGAGGTGACAGAGAGATCAGCACATGCTGCAGTTAGTTTACAGTCTGAACAGGCACAGAGTAACAGCTTATACTGTACATGCTGGAGGTTGCAGAGATCAGCACACACTGCAGCTAATTTACCATCAGTACAGGTATAGAGTAATAACTTATACTGTCCATACACAAGTACATACGGGGGTAGAAATGAATAGCTCCAGTATGTAATACTGTACATACTGGAGGTAGCAGAGGTCAGCATACACTGCAGCTAGTTTACTATCAGTATAAACAGAGTAACAGCTTATACTGTCCATACTGGAGGTAGCAGAGATCAGAATACACTACAGCTAGTTACTATCGGTACAGGCACAGAGTAAAAGCTTATACTGTACATACTGGAGGCAGCAGAGGTTAGCACACACTGCAGCCAGCTAGTTTATATTCTGCATCATGATTCTGCACATTTTATCAGTTTTCTGTATCACTTACATTAGCTGCTGTGAAAAAACATGTGCGTTTTCCTGCATAGAAACACACTTGGTGTGCAGAAAACGTACGTAGAAAAACGCATGCGGAAAACTGAAAGACAAGCGTGTTCCCTGCCTTACACTATTAGGGTAACATGTTACACACTTTGCATAATGCCCACCAGGGCCGGGTCGAGGCAGAGGCAAGAGAGGCTCCAGCCTCAGGGTGCAGTGTAGGAGGGGGCGCAAAACTCACTCAGGTACCATTCCCCTATTGTGTATGAAGCAGAGAGAAATAAGAAAAGGGGATACATGGCAGTGACTGCAAGCCAGATAACTAGAGATTAAGGTGTTGGGAGGATTGGGGGCCCTGGGGCGCCTTTTAGTCTAATAGCTATCAGTGTATGACGGCTGGGGTGGGAGGGATGGAGGGGCGCACTTTGGTGTCTCAGCCTTGGGTGCTGGAGGACCTTGTTCCGGCTCTGCTGTCCAGTGAGACTCAGCCAAGCTCCTGCCTGCTGTCCAGTGAGACTCAGCCAAGCTCCAGTCTGTTGCTCACTCACTAGACTTCTACTGGTGCCCACCTTCTACTTTCCTCTTCAGCATGAATAGATGGGCTGGTGAGGGAGAGGTGGTTAAGATGTGTTGTCAGAATGTGGGCAATATATATCGCCTTGGCCATTATTCAATTAGCTTTACTCCTGAGTTTTATTCTAGGAGATGTTTTCTCACCTTATCTACTAATTGACTTTATATCAACAAGTAATTGAAAATGTGGTTAAAAGTATTAAAAAAAAAATATATATATATAAAAAATATATAAATAAAAAAATATATATATATCAAACTTCTTTTGAGTATTTTCCTGCTTGCATAAAAGTCTAATTTAATCGATATGGTGTGAAAACATCTCCTGTGCCCTAATCTGTTTTATCCCATGTATCATATCTCCTTAAAATAGATGAAAACCAAGTAAGGTGAAGTACAGCACTCAACTCCTGTCAAAGTTTCAAGAGCTATTTGAGCAGCAGACTAAAATAGAACAAATTTTCAATCTCTATTTATATTTATGGCAATGTTACAACAAAATTGGAATTTCACTTTCAGCATTTTAGAGACAAACCTCCTTTTGCTGACTGGAAACAAGTACAGGTCCTTCTAAAAATAAATTAGTATATTGTGATAAAGTTCATTATTTTCTGTAATGTACTGACAAACATTAGACTTTCATATATTTTAGATTCATTACACACAACTGAAGTAGTTCAAGCCTTTTATTGTTTTAATATTTATGATTTTGGCATACAGCTCATGAAACCCCAAAATTCCTATCTCAAAAAATTAGCATGTCATGAAAAGGTTCTCTAAACGACCTATTAACCTAATCATCCGAATCAACTAATTAACTCTAAACACCTGCAAAAGATTCCTGAGGCTTTTAAAAACTCCCAGCCTGGTTCATTACTCAAAACCGCAATCATGGGTAAGACTACCAACCTGACTGCTGTCCAGAAGGCCATCATTGACACCCTCAAGCAAGAGGGTAAGACACAGAAAGAAATTTCTGAATGAATAGGCTTTTCCCAGAGTGCTGTATCAAGGCACCTCAGTGGGAAGTCTGTGGGAAGGAAAAAGTGTGGCAGAAAATGCTGCACAACGAGAAGAGGTGACCGGACCCTGAGGAAGATTGTGGAGAAGGACTGATTCCAGACCTTGGAGGACCTGCGGAAGCAGTGGACTGAGTCTGGAGTAGAAACATCCAGAGCCACCGTGTACAGGCATGTGCAGGAAATGGGCTACAGGTGCCGCATTCCCCAGGTCAAGCCACTTTTGAACCAGAAACAACGGCAGAAGCGCCTGACCTGGGCTACAGAGAAGCAGCACTGGACTGTTGCTCAGTGGTCCAAAGTACTTTTTTCAGATGAAAGCAACTTTTGCATGTCATTCGGAAATCAAGGTGCCAGAGTCTGGAGGAAGATTGGGGAAAGGGAAATGCCAAAATGCCTGAAGTCCAGTGTCAAGTACCCACAGTCAGTGATGGTCTGGGGTGCCATGTCAGCTGCTGGTGTTGGTCCACTGTGTTTTATCAAGGGCAGGGTCAATGCAGCTAGCTATCAGGAGATTTTGGAGCACTTCATGCTTCCATCTGCTGAAAAGCTTTATGGAGATGAAGATTTCATTTTTCAGCGCGACCTGGCACCTGCTCACAGTGCCAAAACCACTGGTAAATGGTTTACTGACCATGGTATTACTGTGTTCAATTGGCCTGCCAACTCTCCTGACCTGAACCCCATAGAGAATCTTTGGGATATTGTGAAGAGAAAGTTGAGAGACGCAAGACCCAACACTCTGGATGAGCTTAAGGCCGCTATCGAAGCATCCTGGGCCTCCATAACACCTGAGCAGTGCCACAGGCTGATTGCCTC
Organism: Hyperolius riggenbachi; assembly: GCF_040937935.1. Lineage (NCBI taxonomy): Eukaryota > Metazoa > Chordata > Amphibia > Anura > Hyperoliidae > Hyperolius > Hyperolius riggenbachi. Next base: position 221,058,830 of record NC_090649.1, on the reverse strand, counting down.
CATGCCACGCCGCATTGAAGCAGTCATTTCTGCAAAAGGATTCCCGACCAAGTATTGAGTGCATAGCTGAACATAATTATTTGAAGGTTGACTTTTTTTGTTTTAAAAACACTTTTCTTTTATTGGTCGGATGAAATATGATAATTTTTTGAGATAGGAATTTTGGGTTTTCATGAGCTGTATGCCAAAATCATCAATATTAAAACAATAAAAGGCTTGAATTACTTCAGTTGTGTGTAACGAATCTAAAATATATGAAAGTCTAATGTTTATCAGTACAAAACAGAAAATAATGAACTTTATCACAATATGCTAATTTTTTTGAGAAGGACCTGTACAGTTACATACAGACATGAGGCCATATTTACTAAACATCGGTGAAGTTGCAGGGAGTGCATGGCAATTTTACCTTTACTGACTATATAGCACGTCTTGGTTCTGTTTTGCCGAGGTAATGTTCATGCTGCTAGTGTGACATGTGTCACACTCCAGCAACTTTACTGATATTTAGTGAAGAAGGCCCAAAGTAACTAAAAAAATACAACTGCATCTAGTATCCCCATAGTAGAACATGGTCTTAAAGTGAACCGAGCAACTTTTTAGCACTCAGGACATTTCTATAGCACATGAAAAATTCATGCCAACAATCTGTTTCATTATTAAAATAAACTTTTATTTTACCTTGTATTTTACAATCAAAGTAGATTTAATAGGCTGTTTCAGCAGCCTGACCGTCCGCAGAAATCTCATGAAGGTAATTGTTTTATTGGGCCAATTACAACAACAAAGGGGGTGGGTAATTAGGACTGTTTCTTCAAAAACATGGTGTGTGCCAAACAGTCCTAATTACCCACCCCCTTTGTTGTTGAAAGGGAGATTGTTTTCTTCTGGGTAATTAGCCCAATAAAACAATTACCTTCATGAGATTTGTGCGGGACGGTCAGGCTGCTGAAACAGCCTATTAAATCTACTTTGATTGTAAAATACAAGGTAAAATAAAAGTTTATTTTAATAATGAAACAGATTGTTGGCATGCATTTTTCATGTGTTATAGAAATGTCCTGAGTGCTAAAAAGGTGCTCGGTTCACTTTAAGGATTATTGTCAGGTATACTTGTGCACTTTAACCACTTGAGAACCGTAGGCTTACACCCACCTAGTGACCAGGCTATTTTTTTTACAATTTAGGCCACTGCAGCTTTAAGAGCTTGCTGCAGGGCCGTACAACTCAGCACACCAGTGATTCTCCACACCCCCCCTTTTCTGCCTACCAACAGAGCTTTCTGTTGGTGGGCTCTGATCAGTGTTATATTTTTTGTATTTATTTATTTGTTGTTATGTTTGTAATAAAAAATACATATTTATTTATTTTGGAACTCCCCTCCCTCGCCCCGGCAGCCAATCCCAGCAATCGGCTCCCATAGACATCAGCCTATGACAGATGATCACTCTCTGTGCGTCCCAAGGGGACAGCCGAGTATCACGGCTGTCCCCAGCAATGCTGTAGATCGCAGTGCCGGAGCGTCATTCAAGCGGGGATGCACTCGCATTTGCGCGCGCAATCCACTGCAATCTCCGCCTCCAGGAGTCCACGCCGATTGGCATTGAGCGGTCTTGGGGGAGCAGCTGTGTTCACGCCAATTGGCGTAGAGCGGTCGGCAAGTGGTTACAGAGAGTCTGAAGCCTTAAAAAATACCTATTTTTACTTGCCAGTTTTCTTAAGCAATAAGATCATAGCAGAAAACTCTACATTCCCTCTGCAGAACTATGTATTTATACCCCCCAAATCCCGGGGCACAATGCCATGACTTTACAGGTCATGGATTTTGCTGCCCGGGGGAGACAGAGCTTTGCGCTTTAGCTCTGCCTCTGCTGGAGTCAATCTCCGCCCATCTCCACCTCTCCCCGCCCTTCTCGGGGAAAGAAGACTGAGGGGGGCGGGGAGAGGAGGAGATTGACTCCAGAGGCAGAGCTAATGCACAGAGCTCTGCCTCTACCAGGAAGCGATCCCCAAATTGTGCCCCAGCATTTGGGGGTATAAATACATTATTCTGCCGAGGGAATGCAGCATTTCAGCTATGATCTTATTGCTTAAGAAAACTGGCAAGTAAAAAGAGGGTTTTTTTTGGGGGGGGGGGGGGGGGGGGGGTGTTCAGAGTCTCTTTTTTAAGGCTCGTTTCATTTATTGATCGTCCTGTGGCAGGGAAGCCCGCAGCAGGGTGATCACATGCTTGCTGTACAGCCTGCACGCCACTAGCACGACTGGGGATTTACACTTACCGCATCACCATACACTTGTATTGCTACATAATCTGTAGGCACAAATAATGTGGACATGCACTGCAGAGTTTGTAGCGGCCTTGTGTCGATTTCACTATTTCTGTTGCTCTACATTGCGTTGCTGTAAGGTTAATAATTTATCCTTGATTGCCATAGTGTGCAAGTCTCCATAGACTTACAATGCCCTCACAACAAGCTGCGAGGGAGAGACCTGCAACGCTACAAAAAGTAGCCTTAAAAAGTACGTCAAACAGTTCATGTCATTAACTGTCCCTCAGAAAAGCACACAATCTGATCCCTAATCGTCAAAGTCGAACACCATTTTTTTTTTCTTGGGGGGGGGGGGGGGGAGGCAACATCATATAACATACCAGTATGTTTTGGGGATGTTGAAGGAAACCAGAGTGCCCAGAGAAAACCAATATAGACAAGGGGAGAACCTACAAGCCCCATACGCATACTGTCCCCATTGTACCAAAGGACAAAGGCTTTGCATGGCAAGAATGCTATTCATCACGCCATCATACTACCAAATAATTCAGTGTATACTGTATACTAATAAGGAACATTTGCTTGTCAAGTGAGGCTAGTCCACATAGACCCAAGTGCCTGATACCACCCACAGGTGACACAAGGAACTGCAAGTTTGTCCATAATCTGCAGAGGCCACCTGTGGCTACAGTGGAAGTCCAGCACAGTCCAAGCAGGCAAAGCAAACACTGAATTAACTATGCTATAACTCAGTATTTCATGTTTAACAAAGGTGAAAGATAAATGACAAATAAAATTGAGGTAGGTTAAGAACCAGCCACAGTTAGCACCCATGTACTTTAGGCTTAATTCCAATGTAAGCTTTAGGCTTAATTCCAATGTAAGCAGTAGACAGAATATTGACATTAGGATTTAACACACATTGCTTGTGCTGAAGTATTTGTACAAGAGCCTGCACTGCCCATCTGGCACAGCACAATCAGGGAATCTGTTTGCTGTGCTGTGCTGATCAACGTCTAAATGGCTGGGGCCTGACAGCTCTATCTCTATGCCCACAGAGAAATAAAATGATAGTTTTGGATGTCATAGTCGTTACCTTGCTTCAGTAAATATGTCATGACAGGACTTGAAACAGGCAGTTCATGTATGAAAATATAACTACCTCTGTAAAAAAGACTGCTGCGCTCTCCAGACCTGCAATAGATATGAGCTTCACATAGGGTAATACTGTTTCAAAAAGTCCACAATTTTGCTTTCAACTCCTACACACCACCAGTGGCTTGTGCTCCCCAGGTGATAAATTCTTCAGTGCACCCACCTCTCCTCTCTCTAAATGCTCACCAGATGCAAGCCACCTCAGCTCTCAGGTGGGTCTTAAGCAAAATTGATAAGCAGCTCTCTTAGTTCTGTGGGGGAAGAAAGGAACTCCACATAGGGTAATACAGTCCAGATTTCAACACAACTTGTGCAACTCTAACATTAAAACTTCCACAGTGTCACCATGTGAATGTGTCAATCCACACACTGCAAGCCACACTTCTCACCAGATGTTGCCCACCTCTAAGTTCAGGTGGAAACTGCGTTTGGGATAACTCCAATTAAACTACGAACACTGCCCCTTCTCAAGGTCTTTTCTTTTTAATCCGGTTAAAAATCTCAGTAATAAAGATAAAAACACAAAATACCATATAGCGTAATATTGTCATAAAAATTGCCTCTGTGCGCTCAAATCATCTCACTTACGCGTCCAGAGTAATATGCCAGCGTATCAATTAACATCAGCATGCCAATGCCCATCCGCTGAATATGGAGTGCCTCTCGGATATCTGCGCGCTCAGCTGTCTGCGCCCTCCCGTTGTGCTCCTCTCCTTCAGCCGTTGGGTAATACGCCGTGCACCGCACTATAGACCGGCTGGTCCGCTTCCTGGTGTGCGCTCGACGTAGTTCCGCCGGTGTTGTGCCTCATACTCACGGGCGACCTGTCACCGCAACGCGCGCGCACCGCATGTTGCGGCGACAATTGTAGCCCGTGAGTATGGGCCATTAGAGTCGCTCTCTCCCCCTTCTCTCCGCTGCCCTTCCCCACCCTCCTACTCCCTTCACCATAATATCAGCCACACAGACCCCCTTCCCAACTCTACCCATCGCTGGGTAGGGTTCCAGAAAAGATAAAGATGTCTGGTGGGAAAGGGGGGTATCGGCTGATGATTAGTTCAATCCTGAACTAATTTTTTTTTTTTTCTTCAGTAATTAACATTACTGAACAGTCTGCAGTGCAGATTGCTGTATGTTTGTGGCTGCTGTTCCCTGTGTAGAGCACTCATAGAGAACCTCTTGGGATAATAGGTCCAGTAGGTAAACCAGCTTTATTAGACAGATATCAGTTCCAGCCATGCCAGAGCTGCCTTGCCCTCACATAATTTACTATATGCAGATGTCATAGTGGCTTACAGTGTCCCTGAACTCAGAAATTCTATTGCAAAGCCTGGCATAGAGACATTAGATTGTTTTTAGCTGAGATGGCCAGTGGTGACTCTTCAATGTCTAGACGAGATTCTAGCATGTGCACAGGGGTCCACAGATCTCCGCTGAAATCGCATAATGATCTTAAGTTCACACTACAGGGAAGAATGCTATGTTTAACGCAATGCAGTTAAATACAAAATCAGATGGTACATTTTATGAATGGGATGCCTTTACACTAACAAACTGTATGCAAATGCATGAAGCGCTCACTGGACCGCAAATGCAAAATACCGACCTGCTGTACTTTTCCACAGCCGCAACGCAAGATGTCCGACTGCGAACTCAAAGCAGACGCAGTGTAAGCTTTTTATCATTCCCAATAGTCATCCCACCGCACTAAAAATGTCACCTTATTCGTACAAATTTAGCGCCACCGTCCCAGCTTGTCTCGGTGACCAGGAAGTATAGGGTTTCCTGTTGGTTTGAGACAATTCTCATTGGTTCATATGGATCAAAGAGAACCTTCCCTGTTGCTAGGTAGGATTCACATGGGTTTTTTTTTTCAAACCAAAAGGAAGCCCCATATTTCCTGTTGTCTGCGGATGAGCGGCTACAAGCAGGGCGGTGCAGGCGACAAGAAAAGTGACAGAAGTATCTGCGGACAGGTGAGCGGATGGGTGCAAACACAGCCGGCAATGTGAATGGCAGGAAGCTCATCCGCTTGTCCTGAGCTGATGCGCTTAGCGCAGCGTTTACACATGTGACGTGTTTGGGCTATAGTGTGGACCGGGCCAAAGTCACAGCTGTAGTAGAGGCCTTTGTTCCACCCTTACGCGTCTCTGTCATTTCCACTCCTCGCTACTTCATAGGCACAGAACATGTCAAGACTAGGTTAAATCCTGGTCAAGAAAAATTGAGGCGATATTGTGCGTGTGTGTATGCACCTTAAAGCACATCTACAATCCTAAAAAGAGAGTTACATACTTACATCAGTAGGGGATATAACTAGGAAAAAGTGGCAGGAGGCACCCAGAATATTACGTAAACGTTAAACTATAGAGTACAGAAGTAATACGATCTTACCACCATCAATGAACAAACCATATAGGTTGAAATAAATTTACTGATGCACAAAAAAAGACAATGCGTTTCACGGGTACTGGCCCACTTCCTCAGGTCAATAACAAAGTGACCCTTCCGCTGCCAGCCGTGACCCTCTTCATCTTGGCGGCCGCGGTGCCCTCGGTGTATGAGCATGAGTGGACTGTGCAGGCACCAGTACGTTTGCGCCTATTCAGTACAACAGAGCCACTTGCGCACCAAGAAAAAAGCTGTGCACGAGTAGCTCCATGCTACTGCACAGGCATAGGCTGTGCTTTATGTCTGCGCAGTGCGGCTGCACTCATACCCCGAGTGGATCGCAGACACAAGCAATATTCAACTTTAATGCTGTAGAGAGTCCCTGAGCAGGAGAAGCGTAGGAAGATCATTCAGAGACTTCCCTCTACAGAGGAAAGTATCTTGACTTTTATTTTGACTACAGGTACCCTTTAACATGCATAATTTTTTTTTTCACAGCTGAAGATACTTTCAGGAGGAATTACTTTCCTTCACTGTTCTCTGTGTGCGAGTCTCTGTGAAGATGACAACGTTGGATGAGTGTTTGATACTGTGCTCTTTCCCTGCAGTGTAAGCAAACTATTGGCAGTAGAGTAGCAGAGACAAAGGTAACACTTTAGCCTCGGGACCAGCTGTCACACACCTCAGATCTGCAGGTATTGGGATTTTTAAAAAGCAGGATGGCAGCCGTCATTAATCAGAGATCGGGTAGCATTGGCCAGCAAGGTGAAATGCAGGTGAAATGCGTTATTAAACAATGTTATCAAGGTATTTAGATTACAACATGGCAAACATACCTAAGTAGAGGGAAAGTTGGCTCAGGTTTGCCTTAAATATATTCTGTATGCTCTGACATGTCTTATAATAATGTCAATGGGCTTGATCTAATTCACTTTTTCTTCTAAGTTTTCTCCTAGGAGAACATTTTCATCTTCTGTTTAAAATAACTTTTTAGCACTCTTCAATTGACAAAGTACCAAAAATTAGGTGAAAAAATAAATACTCACCTAAGGTCCCCATATTCCACCACTGTTTCCTCATTAGCAGTCTCTGACCGATGGATTGGAGACTGCTTACTTCCACAGGCTTTGGCCCGAGTGCTCCGTTCTCCCAAAGACGGCTGCTCCGTACTGCGCATGCGCGAGTGCACGAGAATGCGTGCATGCGCAGTATGGAGCTGCTCCTGAAGATTGCCAAAGCCTGCGAAAGTGAGCAGGTTGGGGGAGACAGCAGTAGAAAGCGGGGACCGTAGGAGGAATGGAAAGGCTCTATAGGACACAGGGTCTTCCCTCTCCTTAGGCGAGTCCTTGTTTTTTGGCTTTTCTTTCTTTTTAGGCTTCAGGCTCACTTTAACCTCCTTGGCGGTTATCCCGAGCAAGGGTCGGGGCGGAAACCGCAGCTCAGAGCGGTAATCTGACCTCTGCTCGGGGTAACCGCTGGAGGCTGAATGCAGAGCAATGTGCGCAGCGGGAGCTTTTCATCATACCTCCCAGGGATCCCTACGTCTGACGCCATTCTTCTTCCTCTCCTCCGGGGCTCTGCTTCCTCCTGGTGAGACCGCCGGCTGTCGTCATGACGACAGCCGACAATCTCACTTTAGAGTTGCAGCGCCACCCGGAGGATGGAGGCATAACTGCAGCCAGGGAGGTGAGGGATTGCTGGGGCTGTGCAGATCTCCCTGACAGCATGATTTTTTCCAGTTTTAGGGTCTGAAAGGGTGCAAAAAATTGTACCGCTTTTAGACCCTAAAATCCAGAAAGAATCATAACACCAAGGGGGTTAAAAGGCATTTTATTGATAAGGTATGAGAATATCACCTGGGATAAAAACTTTTATTGAATTGGGCCCAATGCTGTATCATTTTTTTGTGTTTTGTCACCAACTATGTATTTTGTATATTAACATTGTCTGTATTATGTACCCCATGTTTGTTTCTTACTTTGTACAGTGCCACGGAATATATTGGCGCTTTATAAATCAATAATAATAATAATATCTGTCAACCCTACAAACTGCAGTACATCTCTATAACATACTGTATGAGTTCAGGCTCTGCTAAGAATGTGAGGAGCAAATGAAAAACTGGTGTGACCTGTTTTATGTAGAAGTGAACAGCAGCCAGCAAATGCAGACCGGCGAGGTCAAGTATCCTCACTAGAATGCAGCTGATAGGCCAGATAAACAGCAAGGCCGGTTAAACTCTGCTACTTTACTCTCTTCTCTGTGTATAACCAATTAAATGGTTTCTGGTACTGGAACAAGCTAGTCACAGACATCCATACAAAGCTGAATATAAGGGTAAAATTGAACTCATTACCTCCTGTATCGCTTTGGACACACACAGTTTATTGACCTCAGGCTGGAATGCAGTTTAACACCACCAAGGCATGGTTTGTCTCATATTCCACATTACATGTAAGTACACAGAAAGCAGTTGCTGCAGCCTTTCCTCCTCCGGGCCCCTGACTTGCTAGGGGCCCCCCTGCAACTGCAGGGGCTGCAGGGTCTATTCCTACGCCCCTGGTTGCTGCACTGACTGACACTGAGTGCTCCCAAGTTACTTCCCTGAGGGGAATGACATCACAAGTTTTCGCAAAGGACACGTGAGAGCATGCAGTGTTACCCTGCACTAAGTGACAGCCTCTCCTGCACAGTCTGCTTGTGTGATATACATGTAAGATAAGAAACTAAAGACGATAACATAGCACCCACTGGATACTTCCTCCAGTTTCCAAGCAAGTCTGATACTGTACTATACTTAATTAAAACTGGACAAGGCATATCATCAAAGCAATCTTGTTGATTAGTTTAAATTAGAAGTATTACATTTGGAATTAAACATGTATTTTCTACTGTCACACAGGGATGCTGAAAAATGTAGCCTAGTGTCAGCGTCTATTGTTCATCCTATTTTGGGCATCACATAGTCATACCTGACTGGCACAAACCAGCAAAGACAAGAGGACAAGAACCACAGTGGAGTTTAAGAAACAAAACTAGCAGGTATTCTGTACACTGCATATATTCAGCTTTCCACCTGATTGCCATTAGACATTGTCTTACGACGCCACATCAAGTTCCATGATTCAATGTCCCAATCAGCGGTATTCTTAAAATCTTGACTGAAATGCCACAACAAAGCCCCAACAAAAGCATCTTTATATTTTCCGATGTGGCCCCTCACACATCCTTTGATGTGGACCAAAAAGAATCTTACCTGAGCAGGATATACATTGGTCTGATCAGTGGACTAATGAGAAAACTGTAGTGTAATCTCTTCTTTCTGATGCTATACTGAACATTTAGGGAACCCTGTGAAATATTGAACTAATAATCAGAATCCTCACCAGGAAGGATTTTTATTTGTCAGATATACTGACAAATAAGAAACAAATGACAGGAGATTCAAATATGCTTTTGTTGGCATCAAAGCCGAATTCATACTTTTACTGCATCTAGGCCAAGTATGTTGGGGTACCCCTTCCATGTGCAGCAGCGCCCCTCCCATTCCATGAGCAGCCCGCTCTTCCATGTGTAATGTCCACGTATGCAGCCCCTTTCTTTTATGTACCTCAGCTTCCCCTTTTCATGTGTTTCTCCCCGTTTGCAGCCTTCTCTTTCATATGCAGCAACCACATGTCCAGGTGCCCCCTGAGGCTTTCGGCCGCCCAAGGCCCGGCTCTTCTTGGCCTTTTCAGAAATCCGGCCCTGGTTGGCGTTCCCTATACAAAAAGCATAGCTGCAGGTAGCAAAGAAAAGGGAGTTCCTACACAAAAATAATGTTTGAATTTTCTGTAACAGCAATTGATTAGTGCTCCAATCTGATCAATTAGAATCCTCCCAAAAGGTAACGATCTTGATTGTATTGATTGTACAACCAGGCCCAGATTTACATCACATAAGCCTATAGGCTCAGATGTCCTGGCACCCTAGACTTTCCTCTCCATGAACCTACAAACCCCCGCGGAACCACACCACAAGTGTGCTGGCTGGTCCAGCTGTCACCTCTCCCTTACTTCCCTTGCCCATCATAGGCACAGGAGTCACTTAGCATTCGGTAGGTAGAGGAACCTCAGCATTATGTTGCTAGTGGTGCCCCCAACTGAAGGGAGATCTTGTCAGTGGAATGCCGAGAGTCGGGTGAGTAACCTCTCATTTACACTCTGCTCAGGGCTCTGCATACGGAAGGAGGGAGACGCTAGGGGAGGAGAGTGAGCCTCCTTTCTATCATCAGGCGCTTATAGGCACGTGCCTACAGTGCCTTATGGTGAATCCGGCCCTGTTACAGGTACAACAATGTGCAATCGGACACTACTAGAATGTATTGCAGAACATGCACAGAAAACCGGTTGCTGTTTGCTGAATGTTTTTCAACATGCACTGTGCTGCACTGAACTGACATAACAGCAAAGAATCACAGATTTAGAGCGCTGCCCAGTCAGTGTTTTGGACAACAGTCATTTCATGCCTGTGAGATCTGTAATCATGAATTTGTTTACTTAATAAGGCATGCTTTGTAGAAAGGAAAAATACATTTGGCTGCTTCTTCTTTATTTAATGAACCATTAATGTTATGCATTTAAACAAGGCAGACACACCTTCCTCAGCACTTTACAGGATAGATCCACATCTCTGTCCCTCAGCAGGTCTCAGAATCTATTATACCCACAACATGTGAGGTCCAGTTTTTCAAGAAAGCCAGCACTGAATGATTTTAGTTAAATGGAGAAAATCCACACAAACATGGGGAGAACATACAGACTTCATGCAGATAGTGTTCTGGCCAGGCTCAGAACCAATCACTCCAACAGAGCAAGGGGAGCATGCTAACCACTTAGATGCTATGCCCATTACATTTCTCCTTTATGCTTATCTACACGCCAATTTGTGTTGATAATTTCTATTAAAATGCCCAAACTGCCTCCAGGTCAGGGGTCACTGACACACTCTAATCAGGACCTCTAATGTGAGGCATTACCAAAGTAACAGGGGCATATTGGAGAACAGACACTGCGGAAAGTGTCTGCAACCATGACAGAATACATATACATGATCTTCTCAAAAAATTAGCATATTATGATAAAGTTCATTATTTTCTGTAATGTACTGATAAACATTAGACTTTCACATATTTTAAATTCAAATACACACAACTGAAGTAGTTCAGGCCTTTTATTGTTTTTCTTATTGATGATTTTGGCATACAGCTCATGAAAACCCAAATTTCCTATCTCAAAAAATTAGCATATTTCATCCGACCAATAAAAGAAAAGTGTTTTCAAAACAAAAAAAAGTCAACCTTCAAATAATTATGTTCAGTTATGCACTCAATACTTGGTCGGGAATCCTTTTGCAGAAATTACTGCTTCAATGCGGCGTGGCATGGAGGTAATCAGCTGTGGCACTGCTCAGGTGTTATGGAGGCCCAGGATGCTTTGATAGCGGCCTTAAAGAGACTCCGTAACAAAAATTGCATCCTGTTTTTTATCATCCTACAAGTTCCAAAAGCTATTCTAATGTGTTCTGGCTTACTGCAGCACTTTATACTATCACTGTCTCTGTAATAAATCAATGTATCTTTCCCCTGTCAGACTTGTCGGCCTGTGTCTGGAAGGCTGCCAAGTTCTTCAGTGTTGTGGTTCTGCTATGAACTCCCCTTTATGCACACTGCCTGTGTGTTATTTAGGATTAGAGCAGCTTCTCTCATCTTTTACAAGCTGGATAAATCGTCCTCTGAGCTGGCTGGGCTTTCACATACTGAGGAATTACAGACAAGGGCAAAGCTGTTTGCAGGAAGAAAAGAGCAGCCTGAAACTTCAGTGCATGGGGGAAAGAAACACACAAATGATCTCTTGAGATTCAAAAGGAAGGGTGTATACAGCCTGCTTGTGTATGGATGTATTTTCTATGTGTGGACATACTGTACATCAACCTACTTCCTGTTTTGGTGGCCATTTTGTTTGTTTACAAACAAACTTTTAAAAACTGTTTTTAACCACTTTTAATGCGGCGAGGAGCGGCGAAATTGTGACAGAGGGTAATAGGAGATGTCCCCTAACGCACTGGTATGTTTACTTTTGTGCGATTTTAACAATACAGATTCTCTTTAAGCTCATCCAGAGTGTTGGGTCTTGCGTCTCTCAACTTTCTCTTCACAATATCCCACAGATTCTCTATGGGGTTCAGGTCAGGAGAGTTGGCAGGCCAATTGAGCACATTAATACCATGGTCAGTAAACCATTTACCAGTGGTTTTGGCACTGTGAGCAGATGCCAGGTCATGCTGAAAAATGAAATCTTCATCTCCATAAAGCTTTTCAGCAGATGGAAAAATGAACCCACTTTTGAACCAGAAACAGCGGCAGAAGCGCCTGACCTGGGCTACAGAGAAGCAGCACTGGACTGTTGCTCAGTGGTCCAAAAGTGTGGCAGAAAACGCTGCACAACAAGAAGAGGTGACCGGACCCTGAGGAAGATTGTGGAGAAGGACCGATTCCAGACCTTGGGGGACCTGCGAAAGCAGTGGACTGAGTCTGGAGTAGAAACATCCAGAGCCACCGTGTACAGGCATGTGCAGGAAATGGGCTACAGGTGCCGCATTCCCCAGGTCAAGCCACTTTTGAACCAGAAACAGCGGCAGAAGCGCCTGACCTGGGCTACAGAGAAGCAGCACTGGACTGTTGCTCAGTGGTCCAAAGTACTTTTTTCAGATGAAAGCAACTTTTGCATGTCATTCGGAAATCAAGGTGCCAGAGTCTGGAGGAAGACTGGGGAGAGGGAAATGCCAAAATGCCTGAAGTCCAGTGTCAAGTACCCACAGTCAGTGATGGTCTGGGGTGCCATGTCAGCTGCTGGTGTTGGTCCACTGTGTTTTATCAAGGGCAGGGTCAATGCAGCTAGCTATCAGGAGATTTTGGAGCACTTCATGCTTCCATCTGCTGAAAAGCTTTATGGAGATGAAGATTTCATTTTTCAGCGCGACCTGGCACCTGCTCACAGTGCCAAAACCACTGGTAAATGGTTTACTGACCATGGTATTACTGTGCTCAATTGGCCTGCCAATCTTTGGGATATTGTGAAGAGAAAGTTGAGAGACGCAAGACCCAACACTCTGGATGAGCTTAAGGCCGCTATCGAAGCATCCTGGGCCTCCATAACACCTGAGCAGTGCCACAGGCTGATTGCCTCCATGCCATGCCGCATTGAAGCAGTCATTTCTGCAAAAGGATTCCCGACCAAGTATTGAGTGCATAGCTGAACATAATTATTTGAAGGTTGACTTTTTTGTTTTAAAAACACTTTTCTTTTATTGTTCGGATGAAATATGCTAATTTTTTGAGATAGGAAATTTGGGTGTTCATGAGCTGTATGCCAAAATCATCAATAAAAAAAAACAATAAAAGGCTTTACCTACTTCAGTTGTGTGTCATGAATCTAAAATATATGAAAGTCTAATGTTTATCAGTACATTACAGAAAATAATGAACTTTATCACAATATGCTAATTTTTTGAGAAGATCCTGTACTGTATATGAGCTAATTTTTATATATATGGACTCATTTGTCCCGGTATTCCTTTAAAAATCTATTTTACACAAATCTTTTTGTATGTGAAGGGCGTGAGATGGACTGTCAGGTGCAGCTTTTCATTAGTAGGACAAGTGTTATTTGGTACATGTCCAGATGACACAGTGGAAACTGAATCACGCATTACTCTGTTACCTACTGTGTCTCCTGTTTAGTCCAGTAACTCTTCTTAGTAAAGGATAAATGCAAATGATTTAACCTGAGTTAAAATACCCAATTCTGTTTTAGAATAATTTCTTCTACTGCTCCTCACACTCGGCTTTCACAGTGGGAGGGAATTATTGTGAGCCTAAATGACTCTGCTACATGACATGGTGCTGTCAACCAAGTGGTGTGAGCTAGAGTAAAAATTGTGATTAGACTAATAAATTCATCAGTTAGCTGCTGACTTTCATGTTGACTTTTTTCATGCTGTGTTGCCATGTAGGCTATGAATGAGCAGGGAGGTGTGGCTTTTGCTTCAGTAGGGGCAAAGTGGGCAATTGCCCAGGGCCACTGAACTGGCTGTTGGGCCCCTACAATCCCCCCTACTTGCTTCCCTGGCGCAAACTCCTTCCTCTGCCACACTCCTCCAGCAGTCTGTGCTCCGGACAGGTGAGTTCACGCTGCTGCCAAATTCTCTGCAGGGGCCCTAGCGACCACAGTTCACTTGGGAGCAGACTGTAACGGTTGGGTGTTATAACTCAGATGTCTGATTATTTGGTGATCTGCAGAATCACCAATAATACAGACACTATACCAGATTATTAGGTGATCTGCAGAATCACCAATAATGCCAGTATAGCTAACACAGACTGTGTGAGTAGTGATTGGTGCAACCATAACTTTAATAGTTTTGCGAGACCTTACCAGAGGAGCTGGTAAGGTACTATCAGTACACTGACTGTATAGATTTGATCAAACATTCCCAGAGGAGCTGGAGAAGGTACTAACAGGGAGAGTACAGGAAATAGTAATGCTGGTCTATACCAGGTATGCTGGTAAGCAACTAATAATAAATCAGACAAATAATCACACAGAACTTTTCCAGCAGGGCTGGAAAGGTCTGACTAGGAGGATACGGAAATAGGCTGACTAGTCCTTACCAGAGGGGCTGGCAAGGAACTAGTAAAACAGGAACTGAAGAGTAGCAAGGCTAGACCTTCCCAGAGGAGCTGGGAAGGTATAACAGGTGACTTAGATTTGGCTAAACCTTCCCAGAGGGGCTGGGAAGGTACTATCAGTCACTAGGCGACACCTCACCAGTGGAGCTGGCGGGTATAGAGCACCTCACCAGTGGCTAGGGCCCACTGGTGAGTAGAGTGGTCAGACAGGCAAGGTACGGCAACAGAGAGGCAAGTGTCAGTATAGAATCGTGAGGCAGAAGAGTAGTCAGTTAACAGGCAGAGGTTCAGCAACTATAGGCAGATAGGTAGAAGTACAGAATCAGCAAGCGAAAGCGAGGTCAGAGTTTAGCCAGAGTCATACACAGGTAATCAATACAATAATAAACAGTAATCATAGTCTTGTGTGAAATCCCTGGTTTCCTCCCAGATCAAAACACACCGGATACTAGTCTAAGGTCTGAGCGCTAACACATTGTATTCACGACAGCAGACAGGGAATGACTGAAGCCCGGAGGCTTAAGAAGCAGAGGAGACCTCACAGGCACGCCCCCTGCAAACAGCCAATCCGGGACGCCGTGAGTCTCCTCTGACGTCAGCCGACCAGCAGGTCAGCTGACGCGCCTCCTCCCCGCATAAAGGTCCTGTCTGTGCGCGCGCCTGCGCGAGACAGCGACCTTATGGGAAAATGACAGTTCCGTCCTCGGCGTCCTAGACGCCGGAGAGACGGGCAGGGGCACGTAGGCAGCTGGGGCAGCGGTGCTGTTCGCCGCAGCTGCCCCTTCGTTTATTACACAGACCTGGAGGATTCGCTAGGAGGGGAGCTGCGGCATCCTTTGAATAGTGCTGTAGTGCAACAGGATGCCATGGCGCCCATTTTTCAGATACACTTTCACCTGCAGCTTAAAGATTGGCGTTTCCTGCAGAAAATGTTGAGTCAGCTTGGAAGTATTTGGCTAATTGGAGAATGCAAAAATTGACACCCCCCCCCCCCAAAAAAAAAAAAAAAAAAGACTCCTCGGAAACCGGATTTAGGCAGAAATACTGCATTACCACAACTCTGTAATGCCACAATCACAGAACTCGGAAGCGCTGGACCAATCAAGATAATGCAGAGTGAACTTGGAACTATATGGCCAATAGAGATGCCGTAAACATAGAATTTTCCATTTGTGAATGGCAAACTTCTGCAAAAGGTTTGCGAACAGGCGAATCTGGCAAACCGCCATAGACTTGAATGGGCAGGCGAATTTTAAAACCTACAAAGACTGTTTCTGGCCACAAAAGTGATGAAAAAGTTGTTTCAAGGTGTCTAACACCTGGATAGGGGAGTGCCAGAGGGGAATCCATGCCAAAAGTCTCACCAAAAATTACGGAGTTGACGCCAAGTCAGGTTTTAAACCCTAATGGGCAAAAATCACATTATGTACAGCTCTGGGTGTCAGTGGGCTGTGGAGTATCACACACACAAAAAACACGGGAGACTGATGTGCTAGCTCTCAAAAAGGCTGTTTGGAGTACTTTCACAGCTAGTAAGGAACAAGAACACAGGCCTAGCTAAATGTTTTCCCTGCCTATCTACAGCAAGTCTGACCCTGCTCTCACTAACAGTCAGCAGCCAGGAAAGAATTGATCCAATATGGCCACTGCAACTGCTTTTTGATAGGTGGGTAGAGGGTCCAGGAAGGGGTGCTAGCTGATTGGCTGCCATGTGTCTGCTGACTGTGAGATAAGGGGTCAAAGTTTAGCTCAATGATGATGTATAGGGGGGCGAATTGAACACGCCAAATTTTCGCTGTTCCCTGCAAATGCGAACAGCTGATGTTTCCAGAATACTGCTCGATGGCAAACTGTTCAGGCCACCTCTATTGGCCAATCAGAGAATGCAAAAAATGACCAAAAAATAGACTCCTTGGAAATCAGCATTGGCAGAAATTGGAAATTCAGCGTAATCAGAAATCGACATTTCTGATCATACCTACATATCAGGAAACATTAAAAGATTGTAAAAGTCGGAGCTTTCAGAGAAAGTATAGGCAAGCAGCTGGACATCTTCCTAAATCTTCTTATACCTACAGAGTGCAGATCAATGCTACCTGTTGTCTTGGGCTGGCTTCAGCATCTGAATCTTGGTATATCTTCAGTGGTATACTTGAATTATGTTCACACAAGAACTAACTTTTCACCTCCATCACCTAGCTGAAACCTGAGATGTCCTTCTCACGTGGAAATACCCTTCATTTGGCTTGAAAAATAGTGAGTCAGAACAGAAATGGTACTTAAGAAATGTGCACGTGAAAAACTCACATGTAGAAGACACAGACAAGACAGAGAATATGTACAGTATATTGCGCTTTTCTCTTGGTGGACTCAATGCACCAGAGCTGCAGCCACAAGGACGCAATCTATAGGCAGTAGCAGTGTTAAGGAGCCTTGCCCAAGGTCTCCTACTGAAATTGGTGAGGGTTAATGAACAGGAGCCGAGCTTCAAACCCTGGTCACTTGTGTCAGAGGCAGAGCCCTTAAAAGGTACACTATTCAGAAACCTACATGAGAAAATATTTGCATATAAATGTACAAAAGAACAAAAGTGCATGGAGAACTAATACACACTAAGGAAAAGCTAGTAGTGTGGCAAAGATACAATATGTATGATACAGAAAATAAAAGTCAGAATGACCATGTCATTTCTTTTTATAGTCCTTCAGTCAGGGCATATTGCTCATGCGCGCCCCAATCGTGCTCCCAGTCCTGCTGCAATGTTCGGGAATCCCTCTTGCTTCTCTCTCAGCTATCCTATGTCTCAAGACGCCATTAGATGGCAAATGCGATAGAGAGGCAAGAGGGATCCCCAAACATTGCACTGGCACTGACACATGACCTTGCTGCAGGCTGTGCTCCACAAGCCAAGGGGCACAGGTCAGTCAAGTACTGTACTCCATTTACCATGGTGCAGGGGAGTGGTGGGGGAGGGGTGATGGGGCGCATAGACACATTGAGCTGGAAAATGTAGGATCTGTTATGCTCCGCTGCCGGCTCCATGATGCATTGTGCTCCACCCCACTCTGCACAATCATTTCCGCTCCACAAGCCCTCCACTGTAACTCGGTATTAGCACATTTTGTGTGCTAAAAAATTTGGATTAAGCCTGAAAATATACAGTACCTATTGTAGACCGAAACATAGGGATGCTAATGAACTAAAAATATGCCCCAAATCGGTCCCCGCCACATTTCAAAATGGGTTTCCCTGCCAAAGCTTTACATTTGATCAGTTTAAAGTGAACCAGAGACGAAGCACCCTCATGTATTTTACCATATATATCAGTGGGAACATTAGAGAAAACACTTACCCTGCTCTCTCTTTCATTTTTAACTGTTCAGCTTGCTTCTAATCAGCCCTGATAAAATCCCAGACCGAGCATTGTAATGATCAGTGGTATCTCTGCTGATCAGATTGAGCTCAATCAGGATAGTCAGTAATATAAATGGAAACCGCTCTAATAATGCAAATGTCAGTATTAGTTTTAATCAAGTGTGATCACACGTGTTTTAGTGCACAGTAACACAGGAGTACTCCTATGTGATAGCCCTTGGCTGTAGGGACTATCACTAGTAACAGAGAGGTCGTACAGGCAGGGTCGGTATCAGCTCGCAGTACAAAATCGTCAGACAAAATCGTAGTGAGTAACAGGCCGGGTTCGGCAACAATCAGATGGGCGGAGGCAGGGCAGTTTCTAGGCTAAATTTCACCCAGGGCGAGGGTGTAAAAATCCCCCCCCCACACCGTGGAGCCAGGTATAGGTGCCCACAGTTTAGGTTAGCTATGTAGATGCCACCAGTATGAATTAGATAGGTAGGTGCCCGCAGTATAGGTTAGATAGGTAGGTGCCTGCAGTATAGGTTAGGTAGGTAGGTGCCTGCATTATAGGTTAGGTAGGTAGGTAGGTGCCTGCTGTATAGGTTAGGTAGGTAGGTAGGTGCCTGCAGTATAGGTTAGTTAGGTAGGTGCCTGAAGTATAGGTCTGGTAGGTAGGTGCCTGCCGTATAGGTCTGGTAGGTAGGTGCCTGCCGTATAGGTTAGATAGGTAGGTGCCTGCAGTATAGCTTAGATAGGTAGGTGACTGCAGTATAGCTTAGATAGGTAGGTGACTGCAGTATAGGTTAGATAGGTAAGTGCTTGCAGTATAGCTTAGGTAGGTGACTGCAGTATAGCTTAGATAAGTAGGTGCCAGTATAGGATAGATAGGTAGGTGCTGCAGTATAGATTAGGTAGGTAGGTAGGTAGGTGCTGCAGTATAGATTAGGTAGGTAAGTGCTGCAGTATAAATTAGGTAGGTAGGTAAGTGCTGCAGTATAGATTAGGTAGGTAGGTAGGTGCTGCAGTATAGATTAGGTAGGTAGGTAGGTGCTGCAGTATAGATTAGGTAGGTAGGTAGGTGCTGCAGTATAGATTAGGTAGGTAGGTGCTGCAGTATAGATTAGGTAGGTAGGTAGGTGCTGCAGTATAGATTAGGTAGGTAGGTGCTGCAGTATAGATTAGGTAGGTAGGTGCTGCAGTATAGATTAGGTAGGTAGGTGCCTGCAGTATAGATTAGGTAGGTAGGTGCCTGCAGTATAGATTAGGTAGGTAGGTAGGTGCTGCAGTATAGATTAGGTAGGTGCTGCAGTATAGATTAGGTAGGTAGGTGCTGCAGTATAGATTAGGTAGGTAGGTAGGTGCCTGCAGTATAGATTAGGTAGGTAGGTAGGTGCTGCAGTATAGATTAGGTAGGTGCTGCAGTATAGGTTAGGTAGGTAGGTAGGTGCTGCAGTATAGATTAGGCACAGCTTCTGGGATTCGCCTGCATTCCCGCACACCCGGAAGTGCTGACGCCTACGGCACAAGTGGAAACGGGCCCTTAGAGGCAGAGGATGAGCAGGAAAGCCAGGCAACTGGGATTGCTAAAAAGGAAATAAATGTGGCAGTCTCCATATACCTCTCACTTCAGATGTTCTTTGAATAATGGGAAAACATCAACTGTACTCCAGTCATATAAAATTGGCCCACTTGAAAGAGTCAGAGAAAATAAGATAAAGCAGCCTATCAAAATCTGAGCTTAATTCCCTTCATCCATTAGGATGAGTACCCTCTGGGTCAGTGGCGTAGCTAAGAAGCTGTGGGCAAGTTTAGTATTGGGGCCCCCCAAACATGCTATAGATAACAATTAATACAACACACCAAAACCAATCAAGGACAACCACAGTGTCAGAGGTGCAAGAAGGAGATGGGAAACTGTGTGTAAATAATTACTACTATTTAAATCAGCTATAGAAGTGACTATTATCAGCACAGGACCCATAAAGGGCTAATACTGTGTTTGAGAAGTGGGCCCCTCGGGACCCCTCTAGCCCAAGGGCGCCGATGCAGTCGCTACCTCTGCACCCCCTATTGCTACGCCACTGCTCTGGGTCAGATGCCTTAATAAATTTGTTACTGTATGTAGATTTTCCTGCTCTACCTTCTGTGTTAGACAATGAATTGTGAAAGTGGAAGACTAGGAACATCCCACAGTTGTCTTATGAGAAAGTATGAGATGAAGTTGTCTACATTGTAAAGACAGACGAAATGCATGCTTTTAACCCTTTCCAAATGTTGGACAATGTCTGACATTGGCGCTTTCCAGTTCAGCACCAATATCGGACATAGTCCAGCAAAGGAAAAGATATTGCCGCTAGACCAGCTGTTGCCAAATAAAAGCAAAGTACATCTTCAGCCACTTTAGATCAAAGTATTGGACTAAGTCCAATAATTTAGATGGGCATCATTATACACGTAATCAAACAAAGCACCACCATTGCAGAAAGAACACTTTATAAGTATTGTACTTAGAATGTTCACTGGAGAATACACACAAGGAACATTGGTGCAATATCTCTGAATGGGGGAATGTACAACAGTCCTGGGGCCTTTAAGATTTTTGCATTCAGCAGCAGAGATGGTCAATACGATGCTAATAATTATAGCTTGTATGCAAATTCAAAGTAAATGGCAAGCTGCTTGGAACTGAGCCAATCAAATTGAGTTCCTGCAGATTCTGATTGACCAAGCTGCATACAGTTTGCATTATATCTGCATGCTAGCTGGAAATATTAACATCTCTATTCAGCAGTAATTACTAGACTATCCATTACCAGCTTTGCTCATTTTACATCTTTCATATGATAAAGCAGCATTTTTCATTCATTCACACCCTCTGCCCTATCTGTAATCTGTTGGATTGTTAGATAAATAGAAAAAGAAGTAAAAAAAACAACAACCCTGCGGCCTGCAGTTGTGTATTCTTGGCGAATTATCTATAAAATAAATCTGATTCCATGTAAAATATAATGCCACAGCATAATTCCTAGTCACATTATTGCCAATTCACAACGCTGATAAGAGCATTACTGATAAGAAGCAATATGGAATGCACTGCATGCAACAGACAGTAATATAAAGGCAATGTCATTTCTACACCCAATACAAGCCATATAGACCAACACTGACTGGCATTCTGAAATAAATAAAACCACAAGCTTGTTAAGCATGACAACATACCTGGGGTAATTTCATGTCATTTATATCCCAGTTAGCTTTGTTTTGAGAGAGCGGCACCTCTTGTTCCATACTACAGCTGCTGGTACACCTGAGCACTGAGTAATTGCTGGGGGTCTGGGTAAGGATAGCTGGCTTTAAGCTAGATCTGACCACTTCCAAGCAGTTGTGACAAGGAAGTCACTTCCTATAGCTACTGCAATAAGTGACACAAACAACACAGTTTAAGGGAAAAAAACATCTTGTCTTGCCAGAAAAACTTGTTTTAGAAGTTGACTTGCAAAACTTAAGGAGAACCTGTAGCGAGATAACACAGCATAAACTGGAGTAATCGCTTCTTAAGGACTGTGTGTGTTAGTACGGACCACTGCCTACAAAAATCCACTGCAATATCCTTATGAAGCCCCCATGAAACAGTATAAAAAGTATAAACTGAATTCAAATCTCTTCCATATTAGATACACCTTCCCTTTTCCCCTCTTGCTTAAAGGGAACCTAAACTGAGAGGGATATGGATGT
Source organism: Hyperolius riggenbachi (assembly GCF_040937935.1). Taxonomy (NCBI): domain Eukaryota; kingdom Metazoa; phylum Chordata; class Amphibia; order Anura; family Hyperoliidae; genus Hyperolius; species Hyperolius riggenbachi. Next base: position 221,037,191 of record NC_090649.1, on the reverse strand, counting down.
ATTCTTTTAAACAATACCAGTTGCTTGTCAGTAATGCTGATCTCTTTGCTGCAATAGTGGCTGAATAACACACCTGAAACAAGCATGCAGCTAATCCAGTCTGACTTCAGTCAGAGCACCTGATCTGCATGCCTGTTGAGGGGCGGTGGCTAAAAGTATGAAGGCTCGTTACCACTAGTGCGGCGTGCGTCTCATAGACGCACGCCGGCACTGAGCGGGTGGGCGGGATTGCAGGCGAATCCCATGAGCCGTGCCATGCACGGCTATGGGAATCGCAGTCTCCGCCGCAAATTCTGTAGGGGGTTCCGGCCGAATCGCTTCTGCAAGTGATTCGGCCGGCGGCGCCATTATCCCCTATGGCAGAGTTTCCCCGCACGATTTGCCTGCGGGGAATTTCTGCGGATTCGCGGCCGTTTCCGCGATAGTGGAAACGGGCCCTTAGAGACACAGGATTACCAGGAGAGTCAGGCAACTGGTATTATTGTAAAAGGAAAAATACATGTCCTCCTCAGTTTAGGTTCCCTTTAAACTCCCTGGCGGTAAGCCCAAGCTGAGCTCGGGCTATGCCGCGCAGGAGGATTTCTCAGGCCCTGCTGGGCCGATTTGCCTAATTTTTTTTTTTGCAACACGCAGCTAGCACTTTGCTAGCTGCGTGTGCACTCCGCTCGCCGCCGCTACCCGCCGATTGTCCGCCGCTCGCCGCCCCCCCCCCCCAGACCCCGTGCGCTGCCTGGCCAATCAGTGCCAGGCAGTGCTGAGGGGTAGCTCGGGACGTCGATGACGTCATGCCGCCCGTCGCCATGGCGACGGGGGAAGCCCTCCAGGAAATCCTGTTCTTCGAACGGGATTTCCTGATCGGAGATCACCGGAGGCGATCGAAGAGGGTGGGAGGATGCCGCTGCACAGCGGCTATCATGTAGCGAGCATTTAAAACTGCTCTGCTGTCCCCTGGCGGTTTTTAATAGACCGCCAGGGAGGCTAAGCTAAAGTCATTATGTAAGGAAAATTGGTTACCTCTTCTGTTTCAAAAGGTACTTACAGGATTATTTTTTATTGTAGCTGTATGGGGAAGGGATATCAAGAGTGCTAATCAATAATGTAATGTCTTTTTGATAGAGGTTGTCCTAGTTCGCCTCAGCAGATGCAGTTTTCTGGTCCTTTGAAACTATGTAGAACTTGTTAACTACAGCAGGCTCAGAGGTCCAAATGACCTCTAGTCCACATGTTATTTCTGTGCCACTGCACAACTGCCATTCTAAATATTGGTAATTCTACTGTGTGTTCTTTTTCTGTTTTTGTTTTCTTCTTTCACCATATAGTAGTTTGTTATTAATTATCGATACAAACAAAATCAATTAGCTTTACTGTGCAAAAGAAAAAAAAAAAAAAAAAAAAAAAAAGATACTTTGAGGCAGGGAACACACTTGTATTTCAGTTTTCTGCGCATGTTTTTCTGCGTACGTTTTCTGCACACCAAGGGCTTGATTCACTAAACTGTGATAACTCAAATATCATACCTTATGAAAAGATATCACACCTTATAAAAAGATATCACACCTTATCAAAGTTAACACACCTTATCAGAGTAGCATAGCGAGCGCTACGAACTTATGTCTGCTAATTGGCAATAGCACTCATCCTGCCCTGGGCACCAGGGTGTTCGTAGCGCTCGCTATGCTACTCTGAGAAGGCGTGTTAACTTTGATAAGGTGTGATATCTTTTCATAAAGTGTGATATCTTTGATAAGGTGTGATATTTGAGTTATCACGTTTTAGTGAATCTAGCCCCAAGTATGTTTCTATGCAGAAAAACGCAGGCGTTTTTTTTCACAGCAGCTAATGTAATTGATAGAGAAAACTGACCAAATGTGCAGAATCATGATGCAGAATGTCAGTTTTTTTCTGCGCGCGAAGAACACATTAAGTGTGAACTAGCCCATTGATTAACATGAGTTTTCAGTTTTTCTGTGCATAAAATGCGTACGAAAACGGTCAAGTGTGTTCCCTGCCTGAGTGTCGATGAAGGGGAATTTCAGCAGTTGCATTAGTGCAGCCAGGAACCAGTCAGTGGCTGTAAAGCAGCATGTGCAACCATTGTGGTGGCCAGAGCCGGCCTTTGGGGGGGGGCAAGTGGGGCAATTGCCCCAGGCCCTGCACTTGGAGAGGCCCCGCGCAACGTCACTAATTTAATATTCACTGCGGGCCGCCTATTGTGCCCGTGCGCCTAGCAGGAGGGGAGCAGAGAAGAGGGCTAGCTGTGCGGACAGCGGGGCCATCTCCCCCCTCCTTCCCTCATCTCAGGGGGCTCGCCCTCCCTCGCTCTCCCCTCCAGAACTAATGTGCGGGTGGCTGGCTGGCAGTGGGTGGAACTCACCTCCGTCTCGCTCCAGCGCCGGAAGTTCTGGTGCCGCAGCCGCTGCTCTGGAGTCTGGACCAGACTAGCTGCAAATCCATCCCGCGCCTGCGACGAGACCGAGGTAAGTTCCACCCGCTGCCAGCCGCACATTAGTTCCGGAGGGGAAAGCGAGGGAGGGAGAGCCCTAAGGTGAGGGAAGGAGGGGGGAGATGGCCCCCCTTCCCCACCGCTGATCCTACAGCTCTCCCTCTTCTCTGCGCTGCTCCCCTCCTGCTGGGGGGACACCTGGCGACCTATTCTGGGACATATACCCCTGCCTACATATACTGGGACATATACCCCTGCCTACATATACTGGAAACATATACCCCTGACTACATATACTGGGCATATATAACCCTGGCTACATATACTAGGCACATATACCACTGGCTACATATACTGGGCACATAAACCCCTGGCTACATATACTGGGCACATATACCCCTGACTACATATACTGGGACATATACCCCTGCCTACATATACTGGGCACAAATACCCCTGCCTACATATACTGGGACATATACCCCTGCCTACATATACTGGGCACATATACCCCTGCCTACATATACTGGGCACATATACCCCTGCCTACATATACTGGGCACATATACCCCTGTCTACATATACTGGGCACATATACCCGTCTACATAAACTGGGCACATATACCCCTGCCTACATATACTGGGCACATATACCCCTGCCTACATATACTGGGCACATATACCCCTGCCTACATATACTGGGCACATATACCACTGGCTACATATACTGGGCACATATACCACTGGCTACATATACTGGGCAAATATACCCCTGGCTACATATACCCCTGCCTACATATACTGGGCATGTATACCCCTGCCTACATATACTGGGGGCATATACACCTACCTACATATACTGGGGACATATACCCCTGGCTACATATACTGGGCACATATACCCCTGGCTACATATACTGGGGACATATACCCCCCACTACATATACTGGGCACATATACAACTGCCTTCATATAATTGGCACATATACACCTGCCTACATATACTGGGCACATATACCCCTGGCTACATATAATGGGCACATATACCTCTGGCTACATATACTGGGGACATATACCCCTGCCAACATATATTGGGCACATATACCCCTGGCTACCTGTTCTGGGGACATCTCTACCCCTGGCTACCTGTTCTGGGGACATCTATACCGCTGGCCACCTATTCTGGGGACATCTATACCGCTGGCCACCTATTCTGGGGACACCTATAGACCCGGGGCTACCTATTTTTGGGGAACCACTGCTGTCAGATTGAGTGTATTTTGGGGAACTGCTGCCAGGTGAGAGGTGTCTACCATATTAAGGGGGCATTCTGCCTATTTATGTGAAATGCTGTCTATTTATGTGCCTCATGACTGCGGAATTTGTCTTGTTGGGGGCCTCATGGTTACTGAATTTGTCTTGTTGGAGGCCTCATGATTTGTTGGGGGCCTCAAGATCGCTGAATTTGTCTTGTTGGGGGCCTCATGATTGCTGAATTTGTCTTGTTGGGGGCCTCATGATTGCTGAATTGGTCATGTTGGGGGCCTCATGATTGCTGAATTTGCTGAATTTTGCAAGACAAAAGTTACTACAACAATGTGAATTTTGTGAAACATGAACCTTAGAATTTCCAAATTAATTGAAGCATGAGCTCCCCCACCCCCACACTTAAAACCACCATGCAAATGTTTGTTTATATATTGGTTGGCTTAGTGGCCTTTACCTGACCTAATTGTTTTCAAACAATAATAATAAGGAATACTGCATTAAAGGCTGGCAAGCCCATGAACGTGGCAATACGGTATATGGCCTACACTTATGGCTCTGGGCCCCACATGTGACTCTTGCCCCAGGCCCCGCATACTCTAAGGCCGCTTCTGGTGGTGGCAGCCATCTATCAAAATATTTGTGGTTTGTGACAAATACTCTGAACAATGCCTTAATCATTCCGTGAGACTAAACAGTCCTGTTCCTATGCAGGAAAGAGACAGTGGAAGTGTGATTCCCCTGTGCATCCTGCTTGGCTGCAGTGCCAAGTGATGTGGGGTGATATGGGCAGCGCTGCATCACCCATCACTGGCAGTATATGGGGCACCCTGGCTAATTACATTATTTAGGGAATGGCAAAGTCAATTAACCTTCCACACACTCGCATGCAAATTGTCACACAACTCATGCAGGAACCAACGCTATCCCTACAGCCAAGTTAAAAGCTGGGGTCCTTGTTACAAGAATGAAGTCTCTTGCGTAGTCATATACACATACACCGCGTAGAGGTTCCCCATGTTAGTATGTGTCCTGTCTGGCCCTGTAAAACAAATAGTACTAACCTGCAAGCATTCAGTGCATCTGGCCTATCTAGGGATTAGGAGCACATATCCTAATGTCCTCTCCTGGGACAGATTGTGCATCCAACGAATCCCCAAGGCAGCTACCAAAATACATCCAAATGTACCATGCACACACTAGCATAAGCTGTATGTATGTTACCAATAAGCACTGACAGGGGAAAAAAGGGAGAGCACTGGATAAAATCCTAGTCACAAGAATCAAATACAAGAAAAACCACAGAATCCAGGCTCCTCACCTCGAACTAGCACATATTTTATTATGTAATAGGCATCAACCATCACCGGCAGTATTTGGGGCACTCCGGCTAATTACATTATTTAGGGGGTGCACACAGCCTAATTATGTTTTTGGGGTATACACACTGCCCAGTTAAATTATCTGTAGGCTAGATTCTGCCAAATTATTAGTTGGGGGCTGTACGCTGCCCAGTTATGATATTTGGGAAATTTAATTGGTTAATCCCTCGTAAGTCCTTTGCCTAGACCAGACACTGTTTTTCAATCCTTGTCACAGGTACGGTTAGTTTTTTGTGTGATGTTATAACACATTCCCATAAAGCAGTTAGCTTTGTCCTGGGACTCGAGGGGTCCTCTTCCCTTGAGAGCCTCCCTCACCATGGCCTAATGGACAGATCTAGGTCTCTGATAGTTCACACTGGAACAGAGTTTCTGTCCATGGCTCTCACAAACCTGACCCCTGGCAATGAACTGTGCTTCTTCTATGGTTGCCCACCATCTCCTAAGCTTCATTATTTAATACATCGTATTGTAATAAAAATAATACATTGCTTGAGAAAGTTACCCAGCAGCAGCATCCTGGAAGAAGGAGCAGAGTGGCCAAAACCGACAGAGCTCCAATGCAGTGGTCATCAGCTAGCAGCAACACCATGCCATCCTCATGTGTCAGCAAAGGTAAAGAGGAACAGCTGTGACCTACTGCTGGGTGTGTCTACTCAACCTCGGCTATCTGGGAGTACTTTTCACTTCAGTTTCTGACAAAACATATGTCACTGGCAACATCTGATTGATGAGTGCTTGAAACTTGGCAGAATGCTAACAATTTGGACACCATGCGGTGGGACTGCTTGGCCCAGAGAACAGAGTGGTTGGCTCACCCTGCTTCATCTTCCATCACTGTAGCCGCATCTTCCTCCTCTTTCCTCCATGTTCATATCACAAAAGTAGCCTCTGCTGTGTCCACTCAGAGTGAGCCAATTTTGTCTAGAAGGTTTTGCAGATCTTTAATTGAAAAGAAGGAGCTTTCTCCCTAACCACCCCTATGTTCAGCACCTCATCTTCCACAGATTCCAGCCCAGCAACTGCCATCCTACATATTATCAGACACTGCTCCCACCATCACTCAATGAATGGCCTGTACAATTCCTCAGTACATATGCTTTAAAAAAAAGCTCTCACAGTTGCATAACCCAGAATGCCTCCCTGTCACTGTAGCAAGCGGTCTGTTGCAGGATGCACCTAACCTAAAGGTGGTACTTATCTTTTATAGAGCACTGGGCAATTCTAGTGGCAGGTAATTCCAATGGTAGGTTGGCAGGTGCATAGCCAGGGGCAAAGTTGTGGGAGACTTTCTCATCTCTGCCACTTATATTCACTCCTTCTCTTCATTGTCAACACCACCAGTCACCACCCTACACAATTTAGGTCCTGACTGCCTCAGATCAACAGGGTCTAATAACTTGGTCACCCCCAGAATTTAACTCTAGACTGTTGGAACCAGATCCTTCTGCCATGGCCTGTAGTAACACCTCTTGAAAGGTAGAAACGTTGAACAACCAAGTTCAGCATGTGGGCCAAGTAAAGCCCATGTGTGATTATTTCCAGCTGGAGGGCAGTCAGGAGGTTGCGGCCTTCTTCAAACATGACCTTGCCTGATGTTGTAGGATCAGCCATCTCTTGCAAAGCTTAGCATAGCTCTGGACCAGTGTGGCCATTACCCCCAAACATACGAGCTGCAAGACTGCACAGCAGTGTTTCATCTGAGATATTCCATAGGCTCTATGCTGTTTGGGGATTGGTTAGAGTGGTATGGACCCAGAGAATGAGGTCAGTTAGGTGAAGAATGCAGGGTGAAACAATTGGTAGTGGTACCATGAGTTCCAGTGGTGTGACTGGTCCTAAATCCCTCCCAGGTGCAAGAAGAGACAGCCAGAGGGTGGTGAAGGAAACCTTATCCCTGACCATGTTTGCTAGATTACATGTCTGTGGAAATAAGGACCTTGCTACTGACAGCATGGCCCAGAGACACAATCACATTGCTCTGCACATGCTCATGGAGGGCTGGGATGGCCTTCTCTGCAAAACAGTGGCTTCCATTGTGGTGTACTAATGCTGGTGTGTCATAAGTTTCTCCAGGCTGGAAGTCAAACAGTGGGCAGTAGGATGGTGTGCATGGTGCCAAGTCTTTATCTGCTCCAACAGCTGGGGAAGAGATTCCTGTGTTGTAAAATAAACTGCACAAGACTGTGGGGTTTATGATGGAGACAACAACATTTTGATGCCTCTGCTTGCCACTGCTAACCATGGCCCCATGATGATGTTCTTTCCTGCTGGTGGAGAATGCTGATAGTGCAGGTGACGTAGGAGGAGCTTCATTGTGGTACTTCTCTCACTGGGCTTTGTGGCATGCAGTCATTTGCCTCTTCATACATGCAATACCAAAATTGCAAATGTAGTACCAGTTTTATACATCTGGTATCAATTGTTGCAGTGGAAGAGTGCTAATAGATTTTGGGTAAGTCATCTCTCAGGAGTGGCTAGAGATTCAGGAAATGTGTGCAATTTTAGTCTATTTAAAGGGTTGACAAAAAGGGTCAGTCAAGATCATGTAGTCAACAGTGATACCAGCACAGCTTGGTGAAACTGATGCTCTTTGGGCTCAGAGACTGTAAAGTGAATTCAAAAGGCCAGGAGGCAGTAGAGCAGGAGGAAGAGCTTTCATTCTTCCAAAATCAATGCCAGCTAAGCACTGCAGAACACTATAGAAAAGGAGACTTAGGCTGAGAAAGGGAGCAAGACGTAAGTCAGGCTTCCTCTGTGTAATGAGTCTATCACTGGAATACAGATGAGGAAGAAAAAGAGGGGGTAGATGGTCCAGAAGAGGTGAGGCCAGAAAACTACACTAGGAATGATCCATCCATTTGGGTGTCGCCATAGACTGTAATGTGATTAAAGCGTTACACAGAGGGTAATTTGGGCGCTGGCAAAAGACGGAGCCCAAATTACGAAAAAAAAACCCAGTGCAATTCAGCCACCAGCTATAGCTGGCAGCCGAATTGCATCTTACCCGAATCCATGGCAGCCTGGAGGGGGAATAGTAACGAACGCCGTCTGGAAATTTCCAATAGGAGGGTGAGATTTTTTTTAGCTTCACCCTGCGCCCAAATGTCCCTGTGCCCTTTTTGCTTGTATGCCTATGATGAACCCCAGCCCTTGCCTGTGGATGCAGGAGCAGCCAGAGAAGACTGTAGTGCTCCCTTGCCCACAGGACTTTATGTCCTCATCAGTTGGCAGGTTGAGGCACAGGAGTGCCTTCATGTTGCTGAGCTTACAGAATGAGCTTTGCATAGGTCACATAAAAAACACACATCATCACACCCTTGGATGTGTGTTACAAGGGCAAAATGGCAGAACTTATCCCAAAAGAGTAGACAGAAACCAAAATGCATCACTTTGAGCACTTAAATGTTTGGGACAAACCTTTCCTATATCAGCATGTATACCACAGCTTACTGTTGCAGCACCTTGAACTATGGCAGACAAGATGCACTCATAGCACCAAGAGTGGCAGACCATGTCTAACAGAGGTAGTGCAAAAACTGTACCGTTAATGGACACCTTTAAATTGACTTGGCGGCCTCTTGCAGTACAATACCTCAACTGATTATACAACAGGCTGTGCAGTATTCACAGCTCACATAACCATGAATTAAAGGAATTGTGTGTTTTCCATGTTGACCTCTAAGTCACATAAAATATTCCCTACACAGGGAAGTATCTTTTTGGAAAACTAAGATCCTCGATTTTGACAGTTCAATTGCTTTTATTGCAGTCAGTGTTCCAGCTTGTTCTAAGTATGTTTTTTTGAGTTTGGAGGATTGTTTGCATGTAAATTAACCATGCCCCCAAGAACCTGTTCTCCCCTTATTTACAGTGTACTTGAGGGGGATTAAAATAAAAATGATAGCTTCTTACCTAAGAAGAGAGAAGCCTGTGGACACTGCAGAGGCTTCTCAGGTCCTCCTGTAGACCACCATTGCCATGCGTGTATCCCCTGAACATATCCCACAAGAGCCTGTTGGAAATGATTTCGTGGCTGAGCTCCCTGTGGTGTACGAGTGCAGCTTTGCCTGCCCTGTAAGCCCAGGGTCCCTGGCAGCAGAGAGGCTTCCCTCCTCATAGGGAAGTAACTCATGTTTTTTATTATAATCCACCTCGGGTTCTTTTTAAGTCCCAGCAGGATAAGCATAGCCGTCCTTGTTTGGGTTTTGTTCCTGGCAAGGCACAGCCATTACTGTTCCCAAAGGATCAGCATGACAGCAAGGAAACTGGCACTTCATCATTATGGAAGGAAGAATTGTTTATTTTACCAGTGAAGACCTGATTCAGGGAGTTCTATTCTTTAATACATATAAAACCTACATGGCTGTTCAATGTAAAACTTGCACCTGGGGCCCATAGCACTTTCTACACGCTATGATAACGTTGCGTAATTATCAGTAAAATTGCTATGCACTGCAATATTACTGAAATTTAGTGAACCGACCCCGTGTTGTGTAGTAATACGCAACCACTGCAACCCCCTCCCCCCCCCCTACAGTGAACGAGTTGTAGTGTCAAGTTTTGCTTGTTTCGCATACATATAGCATGACAGAATGCTTACAGTGCAGCGCACAGTTATTTTACCTACTGGTTCTTATCTTAATCTTTGAGAAGAGAAAATGATGACAAATGCTGAACTCTAAAAAAAACATTGACATTTTTGTCACCATTCACAGTGTTCTGTAACCTTCAAAGAGGTACATCAGGTTCAAATGTAATTTAAAAGACCTTCACCTCTCAGGATGCTGGCTGCTGTGTTGTCACCTTGCAACACCATTTCCCAGAGGAGGTAAAAGGTCATTCCAGCTAACTGGTAGAGTGAAGATCTATGGGGAACCTGTCACTAGAATGTTTCACATAATCATGCACAACATGGACTATTTATAAGCCTCCGTCTGCTCACTTTTTACAACACTTTGGTGCCTCATATGGATTGTTAAATTATAATACTAGCAAATACAAAACAAACAACCACTGAGTTCAGTAATACGGTATGCTAAATAATTATTGAATTAATTTATATTCCTATAGTATGTAGCATGAACTAAATATTTTAATAGATTAAACATTAGATTCAGTATAAAGATCCAATAAAAATCGATTGAAATTATACAGTACAATTTTCAATTGATATCGTTACGAGCTAACAAGGGCAGGGACCTCCTCCTAGTGTGTCTTATTGTGCTGTCATTTATCATATGAACATGTACCAAGAGTTTGGCAGGGGGGGGGGGGGGGGGGGCGAACTGTAATGATCTGCCCCAACCTGTTCATCTTCTCTTGGCAGCCAACAACCCTGTTCCGATTAATCTAGTAGTCTAGATCTATATCTGCTACTGCCATCTGCTGTCGAAAAACAGGAAAAAGACACATACTGAAGTACATCGTAGTCAGATCACCAGTGTACATGCATCAGACCTTCAGGGTCTTTGCATACAAAATCCATTTAGCTCCCTTGCGTATGGTATGGGTTATCTAAAGTGACATGACATTAATTCACAAAGTCCCAGTAAAATTTCTGTGCAACGGAAAAATGGCAATTTCTGCACTATTAGCCCTGATTTTGTGTCACTGGATTGAAATTGATCCAGGGATGTTACAGTCATGTGGAGAGGGAGGTCTATGCTGGAAGCAGCAGAACATGGTAAGGAGGTTATGCAAACTTGGCAAACCTCTGGGACACCTGTACACACACTAGATTCTCAAGACTGCGCAACTGGTTGAAAAAGGTCTATTGCGTGTATGAGGTTTAAGCTGCCAAGACAATAGGGGGGTGGCCACAGAACACTTTTTTAGCAAGGATGTTTTGTCGACGGAGGAGGATAAGTTAATGCTTATTTCCCAAAAAATGGGTGAGTTATATAGCTGTTCAATTGCTGAACCTGCCTTCAGGTACAATAAGGATTACATTAAGGGCTCTTTCCCACTAAGACGTTGCGTTAGATGCAACGTTAAGGTCGCATAACGTGCCCCTAACGCAATGCATGTGAGCTTTGAAGTTGGACGTTATATAGAGCCGCGTTATGTGTCTCTTGATGCGTCCGTGATGCGTACTTTTTGACGCATACTGTCGAAAACGGCGCATGCAGCAAATAAAAAAAAAAAAAAAACAACAGTACTGAGCATGCGCAAACATCTGAACGCAGCCACATACGAGTATAACGCACAGCACGCTGCACTTTCATTTACCGTGCAGCGTTCTACTCCAACGCAACGTGGGCACTGTGAACAGCCCATTTATTTTTCAGTGCTGTGAGTTGGGCTGTGTTACAGGCTGCTCTAACGTGCGCCTGGAACGTCCCACTGTGAAAGCAGCCTAAAGGTTTCCCATACTGAATCCATTCCAGAATATGCACATCATCTCCGTATGCCCCTGAAAACCATGTACACATCCTGAGCCGATGTATGGAAAGCCTACATCTTATACATTTTACAGAGCCACCTCAATCCAACATGCATAAAGCCTGTTAAAGAGACACTGACGTCTAAAGAAAAACATCTTTTTATTTAAAAAATGTGTTTAATATGCTAGCCCTACCTAAACTGCCACATTCCCGCCGCTGTAATCTATCTAAATCCCCCCTAACTCCCACCTCCCTCTCCCCGCAAAATCCACAACTTTCTTGGTCGAGGATTTTTCTGCTATAGGAGGCAGAGCTATGAGCCGCAGCTCTGCCTCCATGCCAGTCTATCAGCGGCAGATCCCCTCTCAGTGAAGGAAGACAGAGGGGTGGGGGAAGAGGCGGCGATCCAGGCTGACAGACGCGCTGAGAGGCAGAGCTGCGGCTCATAGCTCTGCCTCTCACAGAAACGCTACCCGGATTGCCCCCCAGGGAGTTTGGGGGGACTTAGATAGATTACAGCAGTGGGGATGCGACGGTTTAGTTAGGGCAAACATATTAAACACATTTTTTAAATAAAAAGATGTTTTGTTTGAGACTTCAGTCTCTTTAAGGACCTTCTGGCACTCATCAGTGCTTGGTATGGATTGATATGGCCCTATAGGATATTCATTATGAAAAATACCTTCTATTTTAAGAAGGTCAAATTTTATTCAACGTTGCTTTTTTAGTAATGTTAGGTACACACCGTGCAATTTCCCACCAGATCCGTGGGTTGATCACTACCACACAAACGACAATACTGTTGTCAATCGGGAGCTCATCAGACATGTCTGAAATTTTCGTTTCGACCCATCGATCTGGTGGGAAATAGAACGGTACATACTAGAATCTACTACAACTACTCAGCAGTTTTTATGTATTGAGATGAGCATGTATTCAACACAAGTGGGGCAGTACCGGCAATGTAAAGCAGTGTGAAGAAGCGGATGCAGATGCCATTTTTTTTTTTTTGATTGATGAAGGTGAGTATCACAGTCTGCATTAAATAAATATTAAGTATTGTCCCAAAACCAAGTACATAAGACCAGACAGAGGCGCCTGGTGCTACTTTGACCATATACTATTTTATACCCGTTTATTGCCTGATGAAGCAGGTTATACCTGCAAAACGCATTGCAACACTTTTTGGGGAGTAAATCTATACATTTATGTCACTTTGAAATGGACAGTTGTGTGTCTGCTTTTAGGAGGCAAGTCCACCACTGCCTTCCAAGCAATTTTTAAACATTTTAGTCTATTTTATTCTTTTGGAGCCTCTGTTTAATCTATACAAGTACATAAGACCAGTGAGGTATCAGTCCACAGCGGTCAGCTAATCTAAAATTCTCAAACAATTTTTAATAAGACCAGTAACAATATTTGGTGGTAGCAGCAGCAGCAGTGACCAGCTGCATAAAGGAATACTGTAGGGGGGGGGGGGGGGGGGGGGGTCGGAGGAAAATGAGTTGAACTTACCCGGGGCTTCTAATGGTCCCCCGCAAACATCCTGTGCCCGCGCAGCCACTCACCGATGCTCCAGCCCTGCCTCCGGTTCACTTCTGGAATTTTAGACTTTAAAGTCTTAAAACCATTGCGCCTGCGTTTCCTGTCCTTGCTCCCACTGATGTCACCAGGAGCATACTGCGCCTGCGCAGTATGCTCCTGGTGACATCAGTGGGAGCGAGGACACGGCAACGCAGGCGCAGTGGTTTTCAGACTTTAAAGTCTGAAATTTCATAAGTGAAATGGAGGCGGGGCCGGAGCATCGGTAAGTGGCTGCGCGGGCACAGGATGTCTGCGGGGGAACATTAGAAGCTCCGGGTAAGTTCAACTCATTTTCCCCCGACCCCCTACAGTATTCCTTTAATAACCATATAGCAATGATCTCGGTGGTGCTTGGATGTCTCAGCTTGTGATTGAAGTAGCAAGCAAAGTTTAGACAATTTAATAAGGCAATATCACAGCACAACACAGATGTAAAAGTGGCTGAAAGAAGTAATGATTGTAATATACAGGGGTTGGACAAAATAATGGAAATGCCTAACATTTTGCCATCATAATCTTTGAACGTTTTAAGCAATAAAAACTTGACATGTTACATTTTTTTGTTTTTTTTATTTGATATGTTTAATTAAAATAATTGTTTTTTACAGATATTTAAAAAAAAGTTGGTTATAATTTATAAAAATGGCAGATCTCTCAGACTTCCAAAGAGACTAAATTGTTGGTGCTCATATGGCAGGCGCTACTGTAACAAACTGCCCAAATGCTTGGCATTTCAAGAGGTACTGTCTCAAAAGTAATGACTGCCTTTGAAAGAGAAGGAAAAACATCCTCAGCAAAGCACAGTTGTGGCCGAAAGTCGAAGTTGTCTGAGAGAGACCGTCGGACTCTAAAATGAATTGTTAGAAAAGCTTGCAAGACCATGGGCTTAATTCACTAACTGGCGCTAAGTGTTAGCGCTGCAGTGCTGAGCAGGTTTTCCTGCGCTAAGCGGGCGTGCGCACGAAATTGGGCGCAAACCATTGTGTGCAAAGTTTAGCACTGCGCTCGAAATGGAGCACCCGGTGCGATGGAACCGTCGCACCTGATGCGCCCGAAACAGCGCATCAGGTGCGCCTTAAAAGGCGTACCTGAAAAGGCGCACAGTTTTAGGCGCACCGGGTGCAAAGTTTCCAGCGCACCGGGTGTGACATTTCGCGCACACTGCGCAGCGTTAAACTTTGCACACAAAGTAAATAGTTTGCGCGCGAACAGTAATAGCTTTGGACGTGCATACTACTTAGCACCCTAGTTTTCACGTCCAAAGCCTTAAGACGTGCTAACTAGGTTAGCACTCTTGTGAATCGAGGCCCACGGCTCCTAAAATCACTGCAGAGCTGAATGAACACCTAAAGAACCCAGTTTCCACAAAAACTGTTTGTCGGGAGCTGCACAAATCTGGATTCCACGGAAGAACTGCAATTAGGAAACCTCTGCTCTCAAAGACAAATGTTTCAAAGTGTTTAGAGTGGTGTAGAAACCACCAGAATTGTTCCCTCGAGCAGTGGAAAAATTTGATTTTCTCTGACGAATCATCGTTTACCTTATTTTCGGGCGAGTGTACGTTTGGAGAAAGCCAAAAGAAGCATTTCATCTAGACTGCCTTCTCCCAACCGTAAAACATGGCGGGGGTTCTGTGATGATCTGGGGTGCTATCTCTTGGAAATCCGCCCGGCCAATGATTTCCCTAGGAATGATGAATGAGTTCATCCTATGGTTCAAGAACTGTTTCCGGAGGGGAATGCCATCTTTCAATATGATAATGCCCAATCCATACAGCTAGAATTGTTAAAGAATGGCATGAAGAAGAATGAAGTTGAGCATCTCATCTGACCACCACAATCCCCAGACCTCAACATTATTGAGAATTTATGGTTATTATAAGAGATTAAAGTAAGAAGTCGATTTCTGCCGCCATCGTCTCTAAAAGAACTGGAGGGTGTTTTAAATGAAGAATGGGCAAAAATTCCTTTGGAAACAATTCACAATTTGTATGAATCAATACCTCAGAGAATTGAGGCTGTAATTGCTGCAAAAGGTGGACCTACACCATATTAAAATATATTTAGTTGATTTTCAAAGTGTTTCCATTATTTTGTCCAACCCCTGTATGTAGTAGCAGTAGCAAAATGTATTAACAGGAATTAACAACAAATCAATCACACCCCTCCAGAAAACAGATGAACTGATAAGGCCATACCATGGGTTTAAACGATCGGCATAGCGATCTTCTTTTTGCAATGCTGGACATGGTGTGCTTGCTCCTCTGCCCTGCTTTTCCAGGTTAGTGGTCCAAAGTCTCCTGACTGAGCACACCAGTATCACCGGTATAACCACAGAAACATTATAAAGAACCCAGCACCACACGCTGCAGCCTGGTGATAAGCCAGTGTGCTCCCTAACATTCTCGTCTCCCTTGTGTTTGCACTTTCCCTCTTTTGGCATTTGACGGCACCAGCCTACCTGTCTTATCCCTGTCCTGACCTTCCTCCATTGATCAGCAGACACACCCTCCTCGTCTCTATCAACAGGTCATCTGCAACTGAGTTGAACCTGCACCAGCCTTCAAATACAGTGCTTTGGAACACTGGGGGCTGTCTGAAGGTTAAAGCGGATCAGAGATGAAAAACTAACTATAACAAGTAACTTGTCTATATATCTTATCTAAAGTTTACATAGTTTACACAGCAAATCTAGCTGCAAACAGCTTTAATAGAATATGATGATTTCTTCCCGTGATACAATGACAGCAGCCATGTTTGTAAACATTACACAGAGACAGGCTTATCTGCATTTTGAGCACTCAGCTGTGAAAAAAACCTAATCCCCCCTCCTCCTCCTCCCTCTGAAATCAATGGCTAGTAACACCTCCCCCTCCTCCTGCCCAGACTGAGCTCCCATGAGCCCTTGCTACTGCCAAGGCTTTCTGAAAACCTGTGGGCGTGGCTTGTTTTGTGTATAGGGAATTAGAGTATTAAAACAAAAAAGTATTTGGCTTGAGGAATGCCGGATAAACAATAGGAAAGGAACACAATCATGCAAGGAGTAAAAGTTCACCTCTGATCCACTTTAAGACCGATCATCTGTTTATAATCCCTAGATAACATAGGCCTTAATGGGGGATCGAATGCATTTGGGTTAAACATTAATCTGTAACTTTTGCAGTGTTAAAGGGCAACTATCATGAAAAATGTTTAAATGTAAAGAATACGTGTGTATGCATACATGTAAAGTATACATTTATCCAAGAGAAAAATTTACTAGTGTAAGTTAACTACTGTTCGTGACAGCAACAGCAAAAAAAGTGATTTATACTGTAGTACACCTTATATTTGCTAGCATGCACTAATTTTAAATTTTACAATTTTTCGCAATAGTGATCCTTTAAGGACTTTAAGAAGTAACAGCTGCAACGAACGTCTGCTGGGCATGTGCCCACAAAGGAATGATAGTAGCTACATTACGCTACATGTTGATCAGTTACTACATTCAAGTGAATGGAGCTTCTGACCAGAACTTGGGGTAATTAAGGTGGGCGATTGACGCAGCGATCAATTTAGTATAAAACCAGAAAGTTTCTTTATAAATCACTTGATCTTAAAGGCACAAACTAATTGATAATGTGGTGGAGGAAAAATGCTTGCCCATTTGCTAATGGGGCAGGTAGCAATCCTGCAGTGTTAAAAAAATAAATAAAAAATAGATATATAGATGGTTAAGGGCTTGTAATTAGTGACGGACGCAAAACTGAAAAAATACACCTTTATTTCCAAATAAAATATTGTCGCTATACGAGGGAGATAATTTAAACGTTGTAATAACCGGGACAAATGGGCAAATAAATTGTGTGGCTTTTATTTTAAAACTCTAATGGCCAAAAACTGAGAAATAATGATTTTTTTTTCTAATTATTCCTGTTACATGCATTTAGAATAAACTAATTCTTAGCAATACGTACCACCCAAAAAAAATCCTAATTGGTGGCGAAAAAAACAAGATATAGATCAATACGTTTTGTGATAAGTAGTGAAAGTTATTGGCGAATGAAAGGGAGGAGTGCTGAAATGTGAAAATTGCTCTGGTCCATGAGGGGGGCAAATCCCTCAGTGGTGAAGCGGTTAAAGCAAACCTTAACTGAAAAGTAAAACTAAACATACACACATCATACTTGCCTCCCCTGCAGTCTACTCATCAATCTCTTTCTCCTCTCCCGTATCCTGTTTGTCCACTGTAATCCATGAAATTCTCAGTCCTCCATTTTGAAAATGGCGATTTACCCATAACAGCTTCCTGGTCAGCACACTGTTAAACAGAAATATTGCCCCCTTGAGCCATAGGAAAACATGAACATTACCTTGCTCCTCAGTTGTCCTTTCAGCTATAGCAACTGATGTATTTCACTTCTGACAAAATCTTGAAGAAGGAAACATTGTAAGAAGAAAACAGTGAACTTCTGAGAGGAACTGACAGCAAAGTAAAAATGTATCCAATTGCAGGTGTTTATTAAATAATTATACTTGGTTCAGGCACACTTTGGGCTTGATTCACTAACCGGCGCTAAGCTGGTTAGTGTGCCCTAAGTGTTAGTGGGCGCAAACCACGGTGTTAGGTGGTTTGCGCCCACACAGTTGAAACAAGCCCGCTCATAGTGCGCGCTGCTGGCTTTTAAAAGTCGCACCCGATGCGACGAAAATGATGCATCGGGTGCCCGTTAAGCAGCGCTATGATGTGCCACTTCGGGGGCACCCAATGCGTCATTTTTGTTGCATCGGGTGCGACTTTTAAAGGCCAGCGGGTGCAATGTTATCCTCGCACTAAGATCGGCGCACCGCACGCGCAGTGCACGGTGCCGCACGCACTAGCGGCCAAATAGGGCTTTTCACTCCGGCGCCGGTTAGTGAATCAAGCCCTTTAATTGCAATTATTGTCATCATTTGTCATGTCACATTAAAGGGGCCCATACACTCGGCCAATTTTCTGGCCGATCGATCAAAATCAATCGGTCGATTGCAAATCGGTTGGCCGATCGATTGGCGGCCGATTTCCATCGAACTGGCAGGGTGGAAAATCTAGGTCGATCTGTTGAGATTGCTTATCATTTTGCATTGGCCCTAAAAACACATTCCTAAAACACATAAGATAGATAAGAAATCTATCTGCTGATCTATCTGCTGCTAATCTGACGAGTGTATGGCCACCTTTATTCTTCCAACACAGCTTGTTTATTTTAGTAATCTCCAGGAAATTCTTGTAAACCTACCCTAGATTGTCATTGGAGTGTCATTAGGGATAATAGTTCTCCACTCTCTTGTGCATAAATAAAGCATCTGTGCAGCTCGCCTATGAGATCACATAGTGACTTATCACGACAGAGTATTAAATGACAAACTATTGCTATTTTATCATATTGTTCTTCCCATGCTGCTTGCTAGTTAATCCCCCTCCAGAAAGGAAAACCAAAATTGAGCGTCTGTACGCAGCTGCAGCCATAAACAAAATATTTGCTCTTGTGAAATAAAGGTACACAGCCTTTGCTTCATTGTGAAATATACATCTGATAAATGGTGAAATAAAATGACCATTGCCATGAAATTAGCATTTTTCATGTTTTTAATATATTAACAAACATTACTGTATAAATGACTTTGCCAGTGGTGGACGTTAGGCAACTAAAGGAAAAAAACATACAAATTATGTTCATATAACTTCCTTGGCATAATCAGGCTTAACTTGCTCACTGCAGGGAATATCACATTTCATGTGCTATCATCCTTTATTGCATTGAATTAAAAGACTAATGAAACAGGATTAAAAGTTAGATACAATACAAAGACAAAACTGTCGAAAATTCAGCAGCAGCAGGTCACATGGGGTTTAAAAGTTACCCTGTCACGTGCACAGTGGGTGCAGCCATTTTGTTGTCTGAACCAGAATTAGAAAGAATGTGAACTTACAATTGTGTCTATGCGTAGGTCTGTCTTTCTATTATGTACTAATTTATTTTGCACACTGGACTTTAATAAAGGCTGTCATTAGGTTGCAACTTATTTTACATTACAAAATGGCTTCCGCAGTCATGTGCACTGTGTGACTGAATAGAACAATCGATATTATGCAGTGCCTTCAGTGGCCTCAGGGAGGCAGCAATGCTTTGGAGTGAATTGTCTCACATCTTTAGAGCTGGGGTCAGGCAGAAGTCATTTACAACACAGCTCATCCAGTCATATGTCAAACATAGTAACTCCAATGCTGCTGAATGACTGGTTTAGTTTTCATTAGGTACATATACTACGGTGACCCGTACCATTCAAGCACCTTATTTTATACCTGTAAGCTTTAGGCCATAAGCTTCCCTTGAGTGCAATATCTTTATGTGACTTAAACAAACAGTCAAATTAAAAACAATCAACAATACACAAGTGTGATACAATAAAAAGGCAAGTATTTCATAGGGCTACAGACACACCCATCTGGAATTAAATAATAGAAAACTAACATTTACCTTGTTTTGCGGTCATCTTTCACTTATCAAAGTGTACCTATGACCAGCCTATGCAGAGGCAGCCATTTTGAAGGTTGAACTAGTTTCCAATTAACGTGCTGTGTTTGGGCCAATATTTGTTCAGGTTACAAAATGGCTGCTTCCAATATGCACGAGGCAAGACTTTAAATATAAAAACACGATCTAAGAAAACGAAACTTCTGAATAAGATGAAGAAATGTTATATGGAATATTACCTAAAGTGTAGGAAGCTATGGGCCCCATCAACTAAATGCAGTTTTATTAAGGCAAGTGGATCCGAACTATACAATATAAATGGCAACTACAAATACAGGGGTGCCCTGCAATACAAAATTAACTCATTTCGGTAACCATAAATTGTTAGTCAGCACCTAGAATATGAAACTAGTAAGGCAACAGCAGTGTTATAACTACAGTAATACTTTTTGTATCCATAGTCTATAGCGAGGGCACAAGAGCACACAATAACTGAATCGTCACCCCATTCACTTTCAGAGTGCTGTGCAAAGCTGCAAGACATCCTGGCACTGAAGAGGTACTAAAGCAGCAGTTACTGTTCAGGGCTCTCTCAATACACATGCTAATGTACGGCTAATAGGTACAAGACCTTCACTTAGTGGTGACTTTCTAAATTCAATAATGGGTGGACATCGAATACGTCCCTGAGACGATGGGCTACTGTATAATCATAGGGCTCTTACATTGGACCTCAAAAGTGAACTTAGATGCCAGTATTCATTGATGGCTTTAGGGGTTACCAGAAGTATGTAAGATGTGTGCTGCTGCAAAGTGCAAATTGTCAATAGGTACAAAAACCACTGCTCACCGTACAGAACAACAGCCACTATGGCAACATACTCACACCTATGGATGACAATTAAAGCTACAATTTAATGCGGGAGGACACATCACTCTAATGAATATGAGCCCTTACCTTGTACATTTATCTAAAAGGCATTAAGAAAAATGTCCCTGGAACTGTGATATTTACAAAACTGTGTGAGAATCATGAAGAAAACATGACATTTATGATGCACTGACTGAAGAACATTCTAGAAATCTTATGGAAATGGTGGGGATTGCAATGGGCTGCACTGAGACAAATATACTATATGTGGACCACATAAAGACAAACAATCCCTGGTCAGCTCATTAGACACTAAGCAGTGGCTCTAGATCACAACTTACAGTTCTAGATACGACTGGACTCTAGAAAGGGCTGTGAAATCTAATAACTGTTTGCTAGCTAGGGAAGGTCCCTTGTTACACTTGCACCTGCTATCTGTTCTACTAAACTATATAGTAGCCAAAGTTCCAATGACAGCTATTCATTCTGGTGGCAGAGCCACCTACATGAAAAGATGCATCATGGTAATCCGTGTCTACACATAACCAGTCACTGCTGTTCTAAAAGTCACAATGCTCCTAACAACTAAATTCTTGTTGGGAGAACTGTTGAACTCTCTCTCTCTCGTGTCTCTAGTGCAGTACAGTAAAAGTAAGTGAAGATTTGGTTGCTATAGGCAGTTAGACATTAAGGTCCACTATTCCCTGCTGGAGGCAAAGCTCTTATACATGGCTCTTATACAAGGTAAGTAAATGGTTGAATAAACTGCAGCATGGAAATGGCTGCAGAATTGCAGACGAGTGGAATTAAGTGGGCAGGACCAAACATTAACTGCTGCTAGTTGTGTGAGCAATTTCCAGGTTTTCTACAGCATATCTAGGATGGCTGAAATTTGTTAAGACCTACGTTAATCACATTTTATTAACTAGGAATAGTTACAGTAGCTGTAAGGGTGTCAGTGCACAGACTATGCTGTGCTTTCAAGCTGATGTATCCTCTGGCATAGTAAAACTGTGGTCTGCTCAATCCTTTCTTTGTTTACGCTGCTTGACATTGTCCTCCAGCGATGAAAAGCCATTTGTGTGACCGTTCACTGCACTCGCTGAGCCATTCTGGTAATCTTTTCTCCGAGAGGAAGCTTTCTTGTTGTAAGTCTGTGGAAAAATAACATAACTTTATTTCACTTCTAACTGTTTTACTGTATATTGTTACTGAAAACAAATGAACATTTACCAAAGCACATAATAATGTGCACTAAAAAAGAAAGGCCTTCTTATATCTGCTCAGCTTTTACAGTTAAAAAGAGCCCGAGGTGGGCTAAAAAAAGAAGGCTACCTGATCTGTGGGGCTGAGTGGATCAGGTAGCCGCAAAAACTGCCGCCCCTGTGGGCCACACTGGCCCACTTTCATGACCTTTAGGTAACAACGCTGGGATGAGAGATTCATCCTCTCATCCAGCGTGCAGGGAGGCGGGGGATCGGCAGGTGGCATGGCCAGGGAGAGCTGCCCAATGGCAGTTCTGGAAATCCTGCAAGAACGTCTCTGGAGGGCGTTTTGAACATGGAATCCCTCTCCCTGTGTTTACCTCCAAGTTGGCGTCAAATAATGTTGTCATCTCAGGGGCTATAGAGCAGCTCGGGGGGGGGGGGGGGGGGGTGGTCAGAGAGCGTCGGTGTGGGGACACAGAGGCATGTTATGAGGCAGAGAACATGCCTCTGTGCCCCATCTGCCCACCTCGGGTTCTCTTTAAGTTTCTGCAAAAAAAAGCCAAAAATCGGATACTTTGGAGAGAGAGATCATCCAGAGGCTTTCCCGGCCTCCTTCGCCAGGCTGCTGCAGTACTGAGACACCCTCACCGAGGTTCACCTTCTCTCACTTCAGCAGGAAGATCAGGACTGTGCTAGCTACTGCACAGATGGTTCACTTTTGCGCAGTAGCACGGACCCAATTGGGCTCGTCTTCTCCCACCGAAGCCCGATCGGGTCTGTGCTACCGTGCATGCTTCCCTTTATTAAGGTGAATACCCATTTGGGGCATTTTTTTCTGTGCAGGACTACAGGGATGGGTTCTGGATGGTAGATATATTCCAACTTATTTTAGGCAATGGCACCTTTAAGAAAAGTAAAGACTGGGAATGAGCCCGGGATAGTTTGGCAACCAATGGTTGCTATGTTTAGCAAGGATTTTTTCAGGGCCCGGAGCTCTGGAACAGGGGGGGGGGGGAAAGTAACTGGGTGGGCCTCCCTGCTCCACCCCAGTCCATGCCTGGTTTTGAAAGCAGCTATCTGGAGCTCTGAGCAGGGGGCGAGCTGATAAAGCATGCAGCAGGTGTGCTGCAAGGGTGGATGTGTGTTGGCCTCCTCAGCTGGGATTACAGACTGGACAGCTTGATGGATTTATCCGCTATTTTATCCAAAACTGGACTGTTTTCTGGACTATAAGATTACTCAGAGAGCAAGGACTCTGTTTTTCTACAAAGGTGAAGTAAGCTATTTTGATTTACTTGTAAAGCTTATGTCTGTTTTGTATTGGCTTGAATAAACTGGACTTTCCATTACATCTGCTGTCTCTGCTAGCAGTAGTTCCCGTGAACTCCTAAACTTTACAACAGGTATACTTTACATTTGCAAATACACATTAAGCCATGGGATGTGTGACAAGCCTCCTGTGACCTAAAGCAGGACGTGCATTGTAACAGATAAACATGTCAGAGACTCACATAGAGGCTGCCATTCAACTCCACACTGGAAACTAGTACTGCCACTGTCTGCTGCGGAATCCAAGATACACAAACCACAAATGCAGTGATTCTCTAAGAAGGCTTCTAGCCAAAGCTGAGTACTTTTTGCTCATTGGTTGAAATATACTATGTTGATGAGACCAAAAATGAATAAGGTGAGATAATTCATGATAAAAGTTTTGTAAATACGCACAGTAAGTGGTCAAAAGCAAAAAAACAAAAAAACTTTTAAGCCTTACTAAAAAGATAAGCATATTATTACAGTATCTTTGTATTCTTGAAGTATGTTAACCCCCCTGGCGTTCTATTTAAATTGGCAGGGTGGCGGCGGCAGGGTTTTTTTTCATGTTTTTTTTTTTTTCATGCTGACAACTGAAAGTTGGCAGCATGAAAGCCCACTAGAGGGCGCACAAGGTGCGCCCTTCTGATTGCTTTCGGCGATCACAAGTAACAAGAAATGCTGCGGAGAGCTGGATTTCTTGTTAGGCTTACCCCGTCGCCATGGCGACGATCGGGATGACGTCATGGATGTCAGCCGATGTCAGCCGCCTCCGATCCAGCCCTTTGCGCTGCCCGAAAGTGTTTGGTCCGGGCAGCGCAGGGCTCTGGCGGGCCTCTTCCGCCGCTGCGTGCGGGCGATCACCGCTGAGCGGCGGCGATCGAAGGCCACACGCAGCTGGCAAAATGCTAGCTGCGTGTGGCGCAGTTTATTTGAAGTAAATCGGCCCAGCAGGGCAAGAAATATCAGACTCGGCCAGGAAGGTTAAGGAAAGGCGAACAGGGACTGTCTTGCCTACAGCACCAAAATGTCCAGAACTGGCCCTCTGCAAGATGAATTGTGAAATTATTATTGCGTACTGTATCCTCTTGCACAAAAATAAACTGGATTAATACACTGGTTGGCTGTGTGGGAGAAAACAAAGCTTTATGGAAAACATATTTTTAGATCTTGGGCAGTATAAACTACAGCTCATATCCATTTCTTATAGAATGCCGCACCATATGCAGACTATGAATAAAAGATAATAATAATAATTATTATTATTATTATTATTATTATTATTATTAAGTATTGCATTGTGTTTACCTGGATGTAGAAATTAGCGAAGAGTATGATGAGAGAGACCATGTAGCAGTTCTGGAAATAGAGCCATCCCATGGGGAAAGCGCAGCGCCAAACCATCGCACAGCTGGTCTGAGTCATTGTCAGGACAAATTGAGTCTGCAGAAAAACATAAAATAATACGGTAAGGTACACAATATATTGATTTTCTAGCAGCCATAACCAGTGAAACAGAAAGTTAGTACAAGATGTACTCAACCAAAGCTTTAGAATTGTACGTTTTGCTAAGTGTACTTGCCCTTAAACTTTCCACTGGCACAGTAAAGTTTGCTCATAAAGCACATAATGTTAAGCCATCTCAGATAGGTACTTTGCATCTTTACGTATTAACACCAGGAAAGTGAGTGACATGGAAGGAGTTTTGCAAATAAGCCCACTGCACACTTCTAATTTATAAAACAGCTGTCTCAGTATAAAAAAAAAAAAAAAGTCTAATTTAACAAGCCTTGCGATGATAAGTTGATGAACTGCAATAAAGGGTTTTCAATCTATACTATACCTCGCAGACTTTCTATGACTTAAAGGGGTTCTGTGGGGGGTTTTGAAAAGAAAAACGGACACTTACCTGGGGCCTCTACTGGCCCCCTGCAGCCGTCATGTGCCTTTGCCGTCCTCTATGATCCGCCGTTCCCGTAACTAGACGAATACAATTGCGGCTGCGTGCGTCCTCGCTCCCGTCTCCGAGAGCTTACTGCGCAGGCGCAGTACGATACTGCGCAGGAGCAGTAAGCTCCCGGAGACGCGAGCGAGGATGCGCGCAGCCGCAGTTGTATCCATCTAGTTAGATGAATAATTGACCGGTGACGGGGAACGTCAGATTGTAGAGGACGGCTCGGGACATGACAGCTGCAGGAGGCTGGTAGAAGCCCCAGGTAAGTGTCCGTTTTTCTTTTCAAAACCCCCCACAGAACCCCTTTAAGCCTGGTACATACACTAGGCATTGACCAAGAATCTGGTGTCCTCCATGCCATTGTCCTGCCTTCCCAGCAACAGAACGTTGTCAGTAGGGAAGACCAATCAGATGCACGTAATTCTGATTTGATGCAGGATTATGCAAATACATGCAAATTAGCGAAGCTTGAAAATGGATTACTCGAACCCCACCAAGGTGGAATTGGATTGGTCATTTTCAACCTGCATACATTTTCATATAAAATTTGAATAAACCAATGGGGAATTATTTACATTTAATTGACCATCCCTAGTAGCTAGCCTACAGCCTGTACAGACTTGTTCCCGAAGTATGTGGGCAACAGTAATTGTGCTTTTGTACGTTTGACTGGACACCATACGATTTTGATTTTACAATGCTATCACATATAATATAAAATCATACATATCTTCTGAATACAAGGTTCACAAGACCGTAACAACAATGGTGGTTTAAAGAGAGCCCGAGCTGGGGACATAAAATTAAAAAAAACTATGCTACCTGATCAGGTAGCCGCCATCTCCGCCGCTCCTGTGGCCTGAAGCAAGTTACTTTCACTTTCGTGACCTCTGGGGTCACAACGCTGGAAGGAGAGTGAGCTGCTCTCTTAGCTTGCAGGCAGGCGGGGGAGCGGCAGGGGGCGTGGCCAGGGAGAGATAGCTGCCCAATTACAGCGGTGGAAAGCCTGCAAGAACGCCCCAGATGGGCGTTTTGAGCAGAGAATTCCTCTCCTTCTTTCCTCTTGAGATTAGTAAAAATTGTTGCTAATTTCAGGGTTTTTTTTGCGCAGCGGTGGGGGGAGGCAGAAAGCAGAGTGTGTGTGTGGGGGGGGGGGGGGGGGGGGGGGGGCGGGAATCTGGAGACAGAGGCATGTCATGTGGCAGGGAACATGCCTCTGTGTCCCAACTGCCCCCCTGCTGCATCGACTCGGGTTCTCTTTAAATGTACTGTATCTTGGGAATTCATATATTAACCATTTTCATTATAGTATCTACATACTTCGGGAACAAGTCTGTACAGGCTGTAGGCTAGCTACTAGGGATGGTGATGTGATATAGAAGGGGAGGAGCAAAAATACTGTATTATATTAGATATTTGAGATTAATGGGGCATATGCACAAAAGTTTTGGTAAAGTTGCCATGCACAGAGCCCACTGCAAATTTATTGTTATTTACGCTGACATGGTAGCACACAGGGCTAAGGTAATGCATTATGCTACTTGTAGCACGTGTCACGCTCACACTGCCCAACACAGGTCAAGCTAATTGCGCAATGCAAGATACCTTATCAACGTATGTACCAGTAAGGCTTTATGGTACTTATGTGCATATGCTTCCTGGTGCCCTCTGCTGATCCAGACCTTGGGAGAGCTCTGAAGCAATTCAGTGTGTTCTAGTTTCAGCAGTGAAACTGGGGTCTCTGTTTTATGGTCCAAAATAAATACACTGGTGGTGCACTGCTCACAGGCCACAAAACTAATGGAGCAGCCATTAGTGTGCAATGTGTTTTTCGTGGCCCATTACAGTTCGATGGTCTACTCTATTCAAGTGAATGGAGTTCCGGATCAACACTTTCTGATAATTAAGATATGCAATCAAAGTATTGATCCGCACTGTTATTAAGTCAGACCACCCTTTATAAATATGGGGACCCATATCTTAATGAGATCATCTGACTTTTCTCATGATCATCAATTCTTTACAAACAGGTAAGGAAAGTGTGAAAAGCTTACCAGCTGGCACTGGGTGATATATTTCTTCCACCACAGATATGGGCGCATGGCTGGAACAGCTGACAGTCCATAGTAGGAATACATCAGAACGTGAATAAAGCTGTTGAGTGTAGCACCAAAGTAAGCTGAAAAAAACAAAAAAAGAACAGCCACTCATGGTAAATAAAAAGAAACGGACCAAGCATGGCTTATATTAACTATTTCTGTACCAGCAGTCTCTGCCCCCTTAACCCTCTTGGCGTTATGATTCTTTACAGATTTTAAGGTCTGAAAGCGGTGCAATGTTTTTTTTTGCACCCTTTCAGACCCTGAAACCTGAAAAAAAAACATGCTGCCAGAGAAATCTCACCTCCCTGGCTCGAGCGCCGCAGTTATGCCTCCAGGTTCCTGGTGGCGCTGCAACTCTAAAGAGAAATTGCCGGCTGTCGTCATGATGACAGCCGGCGATCTCACCAACAGGAAGCAGAGCCCAGGAGGAGAGGAAGAAGAATAGCGGCCGATGTCGGGATCCCCCAGGAGGTATGTAGAAACGCCCGCTGAGCGCTATACTCTGCACACAGCCTCCAGCGGCTACCCAGAGCAGAGGTCGGGATTACCGCTTTTAGCTGCGGATTACTGCCCCGACCCTAGCTCAGGATTACCGCCCCGACCCTAGCTCGGGATTACCGCCAATGAGGTTAAGGACCAGATACTGATAGCTGGTACTGGAAAACGCCGCTAACAGACGAATCACCACACAGACCTCGCCGCTCTGGCCAGCCACGCCGCTCTACCATCGCCGCAGGTCCCTCTCTCTGCTGTCCCTATGATGGCAGAGCGCTGTCAGCCGGCCAGGAGCCGCTTTTTGGTTGGCTCTTGACCCTGTCAATCAATGTAAGCCAATGGGGATGGCCAATGAAATCGGCTCCTGACCAGTGTTGCCAACTCATCCCTTTAATTACTGACACATGAATTATACAGGTTTTGTGGCTAGGTAGATGCAGTTAAGGCACGGATTATGTTTAAGTAGCCCCAGAACCTGTATAACTTAGATGTGTCAGTAATTAAAGGGATGAGTTGGCAACACTGCTCCTGACCTGCTCGCGCAGCTCTGCCATCATATATACAGCAGTGCGAGCGGGTTGCGGCGAGGACAGATCGGCGGGACGGCACGGCAGCGATCTTTTAAATCTACGTCCTGTCAGAGCCGTGCAGCCACAGGCAGGACGTAGAACTCAACCGCGCAGGTCCGGAAGCAGATAAAGATGCTACTTGCTTCACAAAAATAAATAATGATCTGCACTAACCACAGCATTATTGAAGGATAACCGAGGCGAGTAATAAAATCTCTCTTTACTTTTCCGGGGCTTCTTCCAGCCCTTAGAGGTCACGCGTGTCCCTCGCCACAGCTCTGGTCTTCTCCCGGGTCCTGCTGGCTGCCTCTGAAGTATCACCAACCCCTGATGAGTTGGTATCTTCTGCACATGGGCAGGTGTGTGCTCACCTCACCAGGAGCATACTGCACTGGGGCAGTATGCTCCCGATTACACAGGCGTGCTTCGCCAACCCATCGGGGGTCGCGATACTTCAGATGTGGCAGTTGAAAGGTTCTAACTTATTACTGATTATATCGCCTAAGCAAGTTCTTTACCAACCAGCCAGGTGCTAAATGCTATTGCATTAGGTGATGGACCCAACTCGCCAGCACATATCCCTGGAGAGTTTGTGAAATGCACAGGACCCCTGGTCTCCAGAAGTGCGCTGGGAGGAGAAGGTTTCGTGACATCATAGCCTAAGTTAAAACATGACTGGGAGTGTGGGGATATACAGTAGATATAGAAAGTGTTTCTGATGCTGATCTACTTTTATATCAGACATAACACACTCCTTTATTTGACAGTGCCCATGTCAGCAGTATAGTCATGGTTCACAGGGAGCCAGATTACCACTGGCCAACCAGTGCAGGCAGTGCGGTGTCTGCTCCGATAGTGTGTTGTGGTCCGGTTCCAGTCTGGAGCAGATGCTCTACCACTACAGGCTTCTGAGGTAAACATTTCAGCTGTCAGAAGAAATTGTGCATGTTGGATTTCTACGTTGTGGTTACATGTTCATACTGTGCCTAATGGAGGCCAACATACAGCATAACTGTATTTTATCTGTTTTGTCACTGAGAGGGAGGCTTTAACAATATATCTTTGTAGTACGTTCTAAATCAAGGTGACATGGATGACAGCCAAAGCATAATAAGGGGCAACACGTAAAATAAACATTTTTAAGTAATTTGAGTGTCAGGTATAGCCGCTAGCAGGTTATCGATAAAATTACTGATATTCTACTATTGGGCAATGGGTAATACAAAAGTAGAATATTGGTAGATGTACTGATATTTTACAGTCATTAAACCTAAGCCTATTCTCACACTAACATTCCCTCTGTCGCCCCGCTGCAGTAAAATCTGCCCATGTCTTCATGCTAAAAAATCTCTCCACCAAGATTTGCAACACCTACAGTATTTAAAAAGAAAAAAAAAAAAAAAGGTTTTGGGCGCCGCTGGTGCCACAATCAGCATTACGATGTATTCACTGCCATTTTTATCAAAGCGAAGACGGCACACAAATTACCTGCTTTGTAATAAAAAATCTATTAACCCTTCGCACTCTTGCATGCAAATGTTCAAACAAATGCATTCACAGATTCACTCATCCAGGCACAACTATTATCCCTACAGCTAAGTTAAAAGCCGGGGTCTTAGTTCACAGAAGAATGCATTCTTATGCTTAGTCACCTATACTGCGCAGAAGTACCCAGGTAAACATAGGTGTCCTAACTCTGGCCCTGTAACATGCATAGTGCAGATATGCAAACATTCATTGCATCAAGTCTATCTAGGGATTAGGAGCACACATCCTGACGTCCTCTCCTGGGACAGATAGCGCATCTTTACAATCGCACAAGGGAGCTAACGTAATGTATCTATGCGCACCATGCACATACACCAGCATAAGCATGAGGCGTGGTCGAGGGCGTGGCCAGGGGTGTGGCAGGGGCTTTGTAATAAAGGCACATATGATTAATCATGCAGTCATCAAACACCACTTTTATTATACAGAGCAAGTTATGCAAAATATGTTTAAACCATGGAATGTATTTTATGATTAAAGAGGCATTTCCATGGTTAGTGTTTCTCAGCATAATGGTAAGCATTCCTTTAATAAAAGGCTGCACTTGCAAAGCACTCCGTAATGTGGGTGACATTATCAAAAGTACCCTGTGATGCATACAAAATTGATTGTGTAAATGCTTTTCTAACACTCTCTTATGCTTTTATTGATGTTACAAAATGTGTCAAAGTTTATCTCTTCATAATTTATAATTTTTTAAATGTCAAAACTTAAAGGGACTCCGAGCAGTACGGAAACTATGGAAAGATGGATATCATTTTAAAGCTCTCTTTCTCCTCTTTCCAATGATATATAAACCGCCACCCTACGCCTTTTAGTTTTCGCGATTTTCGCCGTGGCAGCGATTTCAATCGCGAAAATAAAGAAAACTAAAAGACGTAGAGCGACGATTTAGGGGTCGTCAGAAAGAGGAGAAAGAGAGCTTTAAAATGATACGCATCTTTCCATAGTTACATTGTATTACACAGGGCGACTTTTTCTCAAAGTCAGCAGCTCCATTCAGCAGAAAAAGTCGCCCTGTGTAATACAATGTAACTATGGAAAGATGGATATCATTTTAAAGCTCTCTTTCTCCTCTTTCTGACGACACCTAAATCGTCGCTCTACGCCTTTTAGTTTTCTCTATTTTCGCGATTGAAATCGCGGCCGCGGCAATTTCAATCGCAATTGAAATCGCGGCCCGCGGCAATTTCAATCGCGAAAATCACGAAAACTAAAAGGCGTAGGGCAGTGGTTTTATATATCATTGGAAAGAGGAGAAAGAGAGCTTTAAAATGATCTGCATCTTTCCATAGTTTCCGCACTGCTCGGAGTCCCTTTAATACAATTCACTGATGAAGTTCAAGCAACTTAGAATGTTAACTCCAAAACGCAGGGTTCTATTATTATTATTGGTTTGGTTTATAAAGCACCAGCATATTCTGTGGCGCTGCCATCCCCTAGTGTTTCCAGAATTGCTGTACAATATAGTGAAAGTACATATTTTCCACTTCAATGGATATTTTTACAAACCAGTTTATTTAGAATTTAGATTTCTGTAGTTGATGGTGTGTTTTCTGTATCCTTCCATTGCTCATGCAATTCTGTACTATGTAATGTCTTGTGAGCGAGGAGACATGGATCTGTGGAGCTGCTGTACGACACGGCATAAAGTGAACCAGGGAGCCGGTGATTACAAGTTTTTATGCCATGATCTTATGTACCTGCATGATTTTTAACTCTTAATATTGAACAGTGTTTTTACACTATAAAAATGTAAAGCATATTAGTGCAGTTTGATGTAGACAGTGACTGTCCAAAGAAGCTGTGCATGAGGAGTGAGCGAGGTGAGCAGGCGACATGACTGTAGCCCAGTGGTGGTGGTCACCCATCTCACCAAAGCCCTCATATGTAAAATCACTTTTTGGGTGACATTGTAGTGTGTTAACAAGCTACACTACATATGAACTCCTATCGTGAGCGTTAATCTAAGGGAAGTTCTATAGATGGAGGTGGTCATATACAGTTCATGTCACCATTTATGACATTTAAATGAGACTGCGTGCTTTAGTGTGAAGCAAGGAGCGAGTGAATTGCAGCAAAAAAAAAAAAAAAAAAAAAGCTTCTAGTGTATTGTGTATAAACATACGTATGGTGAAACACAAGCCTTTTTTCTGTAATCCAAGCCTTTGACTGTAATCTCAAATTTCTCTTGCATGTACCCTTAGGAACAAACACTATGTACTTTGTTTGGAGTACTGTTGCTATCAGACAGTCCAGAATCTCTCATGTTGCTACAGGAGTAATTTGTTGCCCAGAGGAATAGACTGGGGCGGACCTGGAGACCACCAAAAGCTTGAAGTATTAAAGTGGACCCAAATTAAAAATTCAAGATTTCAGAAATAAAATGTATTTTCTAAATGATAATAATAAATAGCAGCCTTTTTTCAGCTGCATGATGACAAATATAAAATATTTTACATTTATTGGAGGAACCCCTCCCTTCCTTTCAAATTGCCGAGACAGAATCCAGCAAAATGCTGGAGTAGGTAGTGTCTGGCAATGGAGGAATTGCTAATGGCTGCCACCTGTATAACCCTAGTTATTAAAAGAGAAGGGTGAAAAGCGTGCACTGAAATGCTCATAGGCTTGAAGGAGTGTTTATTTATCTTTGCATTTGTCAGAGTGGTGCAACAAAATATTTTGAATTAAAAAAATGTTTGGTTTGGGTCCGCTTTAAATGTTCATTCTTACAATATCATTTTGAACACATTTTTTATGATTACATTTCTATGTATCTGAACTAGGGCATTAACACATTTCGAAAGATTACTATTTTTTGAACAGGATACGTTCAGCTGTCATTGCAGTTATGATGGAAAAAAAAACAAAAACACAAAAAACCAGCGTAAGTGTCTGTACTAGAGGATGGTAAGGAATTACTGCACAACTTTCCATAGATAAAGGTACCCATAAACATGGTACCTTGATTGGGTGAAACAACTGACCAACTACTGCACAAAAGTTATTTTGTTATCAGAACAGACAGAAGATTGCTCTTCAACAAACATGTGGTGCCCTAGCATGGATTCTTTTATATTGACTTCTTGCAGACCGCCTAATGCAGAATGGCGGCGGGTCCACAGCTCTCTTGTTCCTCCATGATGCGTATATGCATCATCTCGCGAGGAACGAGATTTGACGTGAGCTCGCGCTAGCACAAGCTTCCTTCAGCATGCAAAATGGGCCCCAGTGATCAGCCTGCCAGCCAGTGATCGGCACGGTTTTTTTTTAGTAATCATATATTCAAGTATTTATATAGTACTGACATCTTACCCAGCGCTGTACAGAGTATAGTTTTGTCACTTAACTGTCCCTCGGAGGGCCTCACAATCTGATTCCTGCCATAGCCATATGTCTATGTATGTACTGTGTAGTGTATGTATCTTAAGGCTCATACACACATCAGACCATAGTCCTTGGAAAATGAAAGATCACAGACCAATTTTACCCCCTTCCGTGTAGTATGAGAGAGAGCCATACCTACACAGTCTATTCTATTGAGCTGAACTCCCCATCAGACAGAAATCTTTGCAAGATGCTGTACACAAAGATGCTGTAGACATGCAAAAGATCAGTATCTGCAAAAGATCTGTTCCTGCAAAATGTATTCATAGTCTATGATATCTGCAGATTCTCATACACACCTTGTTTAACCCCCTTGGCGGTACAATAAATCCGCCAGGGGGCAGCGCAGCACTTTTTAAATTTTTTTTTTTTTAAAGCATGTAGCTAGCCTAGCACTAGCTACATGCTTCCGCCCTCCCTTCGCTATCCCTCCCACCCCTCCAATCGCCGCCGGCGGATAGCGGCAAATCGGCGGCGATCGTTATGCACACGCAGCTAGCAAAGTGCTAGCTGCGTGTAGCAAAGAAAAAAATTATGTAAATCGTCCCAGCAGGGCCTGAGCGGCACCCTCCGGCGGCTTACCCCGTGTCACACACGGGGTTACCGCCAAGGAGGTTAACAGACATTTATCTGCAGATTAGACCCACCAGGATGGATCTTCAGATCTGCAGATGAATGTCTGTTAAACAAGGTGTGTATGAGGATCTGCAGATATCATAGACTATGAATGCATTTTGCAGGAACGGATCTTTTGCAGGAACAGATCTTTTGAATGTGTACAGCATCTTTGTGTGCAGCATCTTGCAAAGATTTCTATCTGATGGGGAGTTCATCTCAATAGAATAGACTGTGTAGGTATGGCTCTCATACTACATGGAAGGGGGTACAATTGGTCTGATCTTTCATTTTCCAAATACTATGGTCTGATGTGTGTATGCACCTTTAGTCTAGGGCCAATTTAGGGGAAAAGCCAATTAACTTATATCCATTTTTTTTTTTTTACACAATTTAGGGGCTTTTGATTAATAAATTAGAAACTAAAAATAGCAGCAGCAATCAAATACCACCAAAAGAAAGCTCTATTTGTGAGAAGAAAAGGAGGAAAAATTCATTTAGGTGCCAAGTTGTATGACCGAGCAATCAACCGTTTAAGTTGTGAAGTGCCGAATTGTAAAAAGTGGCCTGGTAACTAGGGAGATATAAACCTTTGGGGCTGAAGTGGTTAAGCATTGGGCAAGTATCACATAACCATAGCAACAGCCACTAAAGCATTGGCACACTCCCAGAGAAAGTTTGTCAGCTGAAACAAGGCTGCAGGCAGTGTCTAGGGGCTACTCTGCAGATGGCAGGCCAGTTATAGGTATTTGCTGGCTTGACACGTGCAAATTAAAGTTTGTGAAGTGTAGAATGGTCTTTAAAGTAGTCATAATAGTACTAAACATTACTCAAAACTAAAGCTCTCAACAAAATTTACTTACAGTGTCCACAAGGTACCCAGTTCATAACAAACCACCATATGTTGAGCATAGAAGCGTGATGGTAAACATGTAGGACGGTGATTTGGTGGTTGTTCTTGCGTAGAATAAAGAAGAATGTATCCATGAATTCAATAAGTTTGGAGAAATAGTACCACCATAGGACTCGGACAATCTGTCAAAAATACTAGGATTAGTGTTTGTAAAAATAAACTACAAATGTAACAACCGAGCATTGGAACAGAAAAGCACTGACAATTTGCCGTTTGCATGCATGACCCATTTTTTCTTTTGCTGCACGCCACCTATTTTTTTTTTCCTCACATGTGAATTGGACTTGATTCAATAGATAGTGAAAGTGATTGATTTCAATAGGCTGTGCTTTCCAGTATGAATTTGCACGCGGGGAAAGGCAGCAAATCGCCCCTAGTTCTTCCAGAACTAAAATGTTTTGAGTGGATGTGACTTAGGGCCGGTTCACACTGGCACTTAAAGGATACCAAATGCGAAAGCATCTGGTATAAACTGAAGCTGTACTGGGTAGGGGGGCATAATCAAATACTCACCGTGCATCACTACACAGCCACAGGGGAGCAGAATGGACATACTGCACATGTGCGGCACAGTATGTCCGGGTTTGGAATTGCCGAAGTCGCTCAAGAAAATGGGACGGAATGGAGGAGAGCGGCGGGGATGGAGGGGAACGGGAGGCGCGGTGAGTATTTCATTATGCCCTTCTACCCAGAACAGCTTCAGTTTTTAAGTGAAACGGAATCGATTTTGGTACTGTTCACTTCTGTTTTCCCATATTACACTCCCCCCCCCCCCCCCAATCACCTACGTGGGTCCATTCCTCAATGCAGTGCTTCAGCGTCCATTTCCGTTCCACTGGGCTACGCGGTCTGGATAAATTGCTGCAGCACCAAACTTGTGCTCCGTTCAGTGCATGAACGCATCCATTCAAACGGACCAATGTGAACGGATCCACTGGTTAACATTGGATTTGTTCGCATCTGTTCTGTTATGAATGCAAGCAGACCGTTTTTTATAGCCAGTGTGAACTGGCCCTTATATTGATCAATTTTGTAAGGATATAACAAGTAATATAGAAACACCATTCACAAAACAGGGCTGTGGAGTCGGAGCAATTTTGGGTCCCTGGAGTCGGAGTCGGGAAAAATGCACCGACTCCGACTCCTAATGAATTAGTAACTGCAATTAAAATAGAAAATATGATAAAATGTTCTATTTCTCAGATAATAGTCATTATAAATAATTTATATATACAGTAATAGCTGTGCTTAGTCCACAAAAATGAAATAAACCAATCAAAAATAGTTACTTGTGCTGCTTCAATAAAGCAGTCCCCGTATTTTTAAAGTCAGATATACACATCTGATTGAGACTATATATATGATGTGTACACAGGAATCTCTTATATATATACTAAATAACATATATGCTGTAAGAATAAAACCTGATGTGTAGCTGTGTCACTAATAGAGATGGTCAATGAGATGGAAATAATTCTGCGTTGATGCTGATTTATGCAAATATATGCACTCTTTGCTCATGAAATCAAATAATTTGATATGTTGTTAAAATTTGGTTTGGTGACTTCAAATTAAAGGGTACCTGAGAAGTATGAAAAGAAACATTTTATACATACCTGGGGTTCCTCCACCCCCCTTCAGGCTAATCAGTCCCTCGCTGTCCTCCATCACCTGGAACTTCTGCAATGAGTCCCGGTAATTCAGCCAGTCAGCGCAGTCCGCCCACAGCCAGGAACATTCTGCACCTGCACAGGTGTAGTGTGCTCCTGGCGGCGGAGTGTGTACATGCGTGTCTCAGGTTTACTTTGTTACACAGTTGTACTATATTCTACATATGCACTCCCCACAGAGCTGCAGGGAATCCACTGAGAATGTTGTGCACATTGAACACAGAGGTGTTTATCACCCATAAACCTGGTTCAGATTGTGCATGAAGAATGTGTAATAGAGGAAGAATCTCCTCCTTCCCCTGCAGAGTACCTGCATATCATTCTTACATATACCCACAGTTATATTGCCTAGGGCCTGATAGATGGTCTTTGTTCCGGTCTGTACCTTTTACAAGTACACTTACCAAGGACTAGTTTTAGTCTAAAGGGAATAAATATAGCAGTCTACATATCCTTCTCACTTCAGTTGTCTTGTAAAATTCCTTAGCTTTGGCAGTTAAAGAAAACCTGAATTGAAAATTAAAAGTCAAAATAACCATACACAAGTCATACTTAACGCCTGTGTAGTCTACTTCTCAATCTCTTTCTCCTTTCCTGCGTCCTGTTTGTCCACTGATCAATGGAATTCTCCGTCCTCCATTTTGAAAAATGGCCATTACCCTATAACAGCTTCCTGGTCAGCACACTGTTAAACTGTAGTATCACCCACTTGAGCCATAGGGAAACATGGACACATCAGTTCTCCTCTTAGCTGTAACTGACAGCAACTGATATATAACTGACAGCAACTGGTATATTTCAGTTCTGACAAAATGTTGTCAGAACTGGAATGGATCATTGTCAGAAGAAAATGGTGAGCTTCTGAGAGGAACTGATGGCAAGGTAACTATGTAATGTTCATTTGAAGTTACCTCATGTGTTTTATTTTCAATAATTTTACTCAGTACAGGTTCCCTTTAAGTGACGAATTTCATGTTACATACTTTCAATCAAGATTGTAATAGGCAAATTAGAGGAGTCTGAGTCGAGGAGTCGGAGGAATCCTAAACTGAGGAGTCGGAGTCGGTGGATTTTTGTACCGACTCCACAGCCCTGTCACAAAACCAAAATTAATCTGAGAAGAAACATTGAAGAAAAACTAGATTTTATCAGTTAACACAGCCATAATTTCCCCTACAGCTTTGGCTGTTTTTACTTGTTGGCTGCATGTATACATCTTCCTCTGTTATCTGATGATTTAAGTAGTGTTGGTTGCTAAACAACAAGGTAATTTGCTTCTGGCAGGGTTTCTGCTCCATCTATCCTGAAGGGAGCTACATGCTGACAGATGACTAACTACATTCAGTTAGCTCAATTCTTTATTCTCTTAATATTCAGCCAGTAAATATATTTTATTTGGGACAAACACATAGAGAAAAATATTAAGCCATAAAACCACATATTAGCAACATGGGATGTGGTTAAATGTTTAAATTGATAAATACCACATGACAAGACAGATGATATCACAATTAAAGTAGAAGGCTATTGTGTTGAAACTGATTTACCATATATAAAAGTAAAGTAGGCAAACCAGTAATTGAAAGCATACCTGTAGTCTAAAATCATAAGTCATTGAGAAACCATGGCTTTCAGTTATGCTACGTACACACTTGCGATAACTATCGTTTGCAAGGAACGATAGTTACCAGACGAACGATATTGGAAAGATTGGAATGCAACGATGGGATGCAGCG
Organism: Hyperolius riggenbachi; assembly: GCF_040937935.1. Classification (NCBI taxonomy): domain Eukaryota; kingdom Metazoa; phylum Chordata; class Amphibia; order Anura; family Hyperoliidae; genus Hyperolius; species Hyperolius riggenbachi. The sequence goes on along the minus strand of NC_090649.1, from coordinate 220,999,255 downwards.
ATCATCATACACATTTTAACGTTCGTTCTCGCATAAAAGAACGATCAGAGGGAAATGTTGCGTACATATTTATATAAAATTAAAAAAAAAAAAAAACACTAACATGGGGTTACAATTGATAAAAATATATGATAGTTAACTTGAGAACAAAGTTTATTTGAAATTTGTAATGTAACAATCTTTATGGGTCGCGCTACACAGGAAGTACGGAAGCTGGGCAGAATCCAACGCAGGCGTATTGGCCCTTGTAACGATCGTTCTCGGCAGATAACTGTACACACTATAGTTTTGAAACAATTGTCGGTAGATACGATCCGTCCGGTTCGATATTTCCATCTTCCCGATGTTGTTCTTTTGTCGTTCGTATTAATGATCGTTGGGTAAAGTTTTTTCCCCCGATTGTCGGCAGAACGATCGTTAATGAGCTGTTTCAAATGACCGTAGTCGCCAGTCTGTACGCAGCATAAGGCTACGTTCACAGTGGTGTGTTGCGGGCGAGCATAACAGCCTCTTTGTAATGTGGCTTTCCACACTGCAATGCTCCACCTATGCGTCATTCAGTGTGGCAGGTGGGTTGCATGCAGTGTGTTACCGCAAAATGCACGGGTTAACAGTAAAAGTGAAGCATTCTTTTCATGGACTGTATGCGATGCAACACGTGGGTAACATGCAGAGCCTCTTTTCTGTCCCATGGTGTTCCTGTTGTTATAGGCAACCTAACGGCCACTGTGAACATAGCCTTAGTGAAAGTTCTGTGCATGCATGGTTATGTGAGGCTAAGCTAGGCATACACGTATAGATTTTTCTGAATGATTCATTCCCCTCTATCAAATCTGCTGGAAATTAGTTCCCCTCAACATATCATACTGATCTAATTTTATTTGATTTCAGGCAGTCTATTGATGGAAAGTGTGACTAGACATGTTGGGAAATCGATGTGTGAGTGGGCGGGGGAGGAGCAGCAGGGGGATCAGTGGCCATAATGAATTGCTTGTGAATTTTGACATTCCTCTACATCAGTGGTCCTCAAACTAAGGCCTGTGGGCTGAATGGGGCCCCCTGAGGCTTTTTTTACTGCCCCCCACCACACACAAAATGTATTATAGATGCAGTCAGCTTCATCTTTATATATTGGTGGCCTGCATATAGAATAGCAGTTCTGGCACCAATCTTCCACATGAAAGCCAGAAAGCAGTCATTTGCTGGCTTCTGGGTAGTGCTGCAGGCTTTTGCAGGCCATTGGGTGACATTATGGTACACATATGACTTGCTATGTTAGGGTATTGGTGGCATAATTTGGTGGCAGGGCTAATTGTTTCTAAAGGTATAAGACATGTTTTCTTACCTTCATATCGGCTTCCCCTCCACTATGGGTGTCTTGGCAGAAAAAGTTGTATCCTCCTTCCCATACTCCTGTTACCAGCTAGAAAAGATCAGTGTAGGTCAGTGAGTTTCATGTATCGATAAAAAATATGTATTCAGACTACATTGCCTGAAACAAGAATTATATAACCTTTATTAAAAAAATTCTGCGATTTACACATCAGAAGTATTAAAAACATGAATGTTTGCTTTATTGACAAATACTGAAGCTTGGTGCTGCACAGCACTTGGTAGTGTGGTAGATGGGGAGTGCTCCATTTACAGGTAAAGGGTGAATGAGGCTGCGGAGGATACCTGTACAGGCATGTACCATCTACGATGTGCTTGGTACCAGAGGAACCATAGAAATTACACTAATGGCCCATGTACACTTTAAACACTTGTCATTAGAAACAATCCTTACAGATTGTTTTGATTGTCAGTTTTTGAATGATAGCTGTAAAGACCCGCTGCCTGGCTCCCTGCAAAAAAAGGAGAGCGGAAGAGGAAAAATGGGAGTGTTACTGGTGCTTACAGAGGTACATAACAATAGTAACAGGGCATGATATTGTTGGCGGACATCAGGGAACACCTGGACATACTTGGAAAAGGCACTTGAAACCATCTCAAATGATCCTAGTTGAGCCTAGTTTGCAAGTGTGTATGGGGCTTCAGACAATCCTGGGGAGACAGACATTTCAGTCCAGAGGCTGAATGTGTGACTGGCCACTTGAACTTTTGTACTTTGGTGCCTCCATCCCAGACTAAACACTGTGCACATACTGATTCAAAGCTGCTGCCCTGATGTTGCTTCATCTAAATCCAAGACATTGGCCCTGATTAAATTCACTTTTCTTCAAGCTTTCTCCTAGATGATATTTTCACACCTTATCAATAAAATGCCTTTAACCTCCTTAGCGGTATGGACAAGTTATTACGTCCATTACCGCCAAAGGACGCCGCTCAGGCCCCGCTGGGCCGATTTTCATAATTTTTTTTTTTTAAACACGCAGCAAGCACTTTGCTTGCTGAGTGTTGTAGACCAGTGTTTCTCAACATTTTATTGGCATGTACCCCTTTTAAAACCCTGTACTTACCAAGTACCCCCTAGCAAAGTAAACATTATCACAAGTACCCCTTGACAAATATATATTTAATCATAGTACATGATAATTGGTTTGAAACTAATTCCAAGCATTTACTATTGCTTTTATTTAACTAAAATACTTATTTGGTGTTGTTTAAATAAGATGTATAATTTTCTAAAACTCTAAATTGGTTATTCTTGGTTAAGTATATCATGCCCGAGTATCCCCTAGAATCCTCAGAAGTACCCCCTGGGGTACGCGTACCACATGTTGAGAACCTCGGTTGTAGACGATCGCCGCCGATGCGCCGCTACCCGCCGCGTAAGAGCCTCCCCCCCTCCCGAGACCCCTGCGCAGCCTGGCCAATCAGTGCCAGGCAGCGCTGAGGGGTGGATCGGGACTCCGGATGACGTCACGACGTCGATGACATCATCACGACCGTCGCCATGGCGACGGGGGAAGCCCTAAAGGAAAACCCGTTCAGAATGGGATTTCCTTACGGCTAACAGCGCCGACGGCGATCGGAGGGGTGGGAGGGATGCGGAAGGGAGGGAGGCATCATGTAGCTAGCACTAGGCTAGCTACATGATTGAAAAAAAATATTAAAACAATAGAGACGAAGACTAGCTAAAAAAATGAAAAGATTTTATACATACTTGGGGTTTCCTCCAGCCCCATCCGCATGGATTGCTCCCATGCCGCCGTCCTCTGCTGCCTCTATCGCCAGTAACGGGTCCCGTCACTTCCGCCAGACATGACCAGTCTTCCGCATGCGCAGGGGCTCCCTCCAGCTCTTTACGCATGCGCCTGTGAAGTACGGAGGGAGCACACTGCGCTTGCGTCGACTGGCTGAAATGACGGGATCCGGTACCGGCGGATAGAGGCAGCAGAGAAAGGCGGTGTGGGAGCGATCCAGGTTGTTCAGGCTAGAGGAAACCACAGGTATGTATAAATCTGTTATGCTCTTCATATCTGGTTCTCTTTAAAGCCACCAGCAAGAAAGAAAATACTCAGAGGGCTGAGAAGTTATTTAAAACAGATGATGAAAAATTATCTCCTAGGAGAAAACTTCGAAGAAAAAGTAAATTGGATCGGGTCCATTGGGTATAATCTTTCACCTCAACATGCTATAAAACCAGCCTAACACTAACTTTTGCTACTGATCTATACCAAACAACCATTCTTTCCATATGCATCATTTTAATTCATAACTAACTACTCTAACTTGGACCTTGTGTCTAAGTTTAACCCATTAAAGATTAAAGTAAACCTGAAGTAAAAATTAAAAGTCAAAATAAGTCATACCTACCTCCAGTGTAGTTTACTCCTCAATCTTTTTCTCCTCTCCTGCGTCCTGTTTTTCCACTGTGATCAATGGAATTCCCCAGCGTCCATTTTAAAAATGGCCATTACCCCATAACAGCTTACGGGTCAGCACACGTTTAAACTGTAATACCACCCACTTCAGCTATAGGGAAAGACTGACATTACCTTGCACATCAGTTGTCCTTTAAGCTACAATTATCTTGTCAGAACCAGAAGGGATCCTTGTTAGAAGAAAATGGTGAGCCTCTGAGAGAAACTGAGGGCGAGGTAAGTATTGTTATTATTATTATTAAGTAATTAAGTAAGTAATATTCATTTGCAGTTCATAATGTGTTTATTTCAAATAATTTTACTTGGTTTAGCTGAAACCTGATTGGTTGTTTTTGGTAATCACTTCATTTTTTCTACTGTATTCTTTCCACCGGTTTTGATAGTTACTGTAGTAAAGGATCGGATGTGAGTAATAATTTACTAAAGGGCATATGTAATGAAAAACAGTAAAGTTCCACAGTGTTCTTTTCACAAATCCAGTCAGGTGCACAGGAATATAAAGTGAACCTGAGTGGAGTAAAGTTTAAACACATGATGTACCTGCAAATGAATATTACACACTTACCTCACTGTAAGCTCCCCCTAAGTAGCTCCCCCTTCTCTTCTAACAAAGATTCCTTCCACTTTTCTCTTAGGAAGCTGAAAGGCTTAGAGCCCCTTTTTCACTATAATAGTTTAATAGTTGCTGTCAGTTATAACTGTCAGTTATAGTACAATGATGGGCAAAGAAATCTCCATGTTTCTCTATGGCTAAAGCAATGTTTCTTGTTAACAGCATATTGACCCGGAAGCTGTTACGGGGTCATCACCATTTTTAAAAATGGAGGATTCAGAATTCCACTGATCACCATGGACAAACAGGACACAGGAGAAAGAATGAGATTGATATGCAGACTATGCAGGAGGTCAGTATGACGGTGTTTATGTTTACAGATTGCCTAGCAAGCTCATGGTGAACCAGAACTCCTAGGAGTGTGTAAGGGGCTACAAAGGATCAAAAAGCCTTCATACCGAAACACTATGCAAAGTAGAAATTTGCCTTCTTAAAACAGGAGGGATTTGCGATTTAGGTTGGAGTAAGCTTATAAGGTCTACCACAATGCATCACTGCTGAATATGCAAATTGTCCATTTGTTGTCCCTGAAAGCTAAACATACGGTACCTCCAGAACCGCTTGACTGCAATAATGTGTCAGCTTGTTTACCAGAATGTTCATTTTGACTTTTACTTTTCAGTTCAGGTTTGCTTTAAAAAACAGGGACTTCTCTGCACATGGCTGAATGTCTGAGGAAAACAATGACGCTTCATACTGCATCTTTAGTCTATCACCACAGAGCAACATTACAGCTAATATTCATATATTTTATGACTTAATATGCTTTCCAGCTATTACAAACAGCAATCCTGAATTACCTGGAATCGGGCATGTGATTCATCAACCTTCCATATATTAGAAGTTACACTTTCACCAAACCCTTGACACATAAGCCAGTTTCCCCTGCCAGCGTGTTGTGCCGCAATCATCGACCAGGAATTTCACTAGCTCAGCGTGACCTGACTTCAGGTGACAGCTAGCTGCCCTGCCAAGTAGGCTAAAGTACTGCAGAATGTACTGCATAGTGTGACTTTGGGGCAATATTCTTCTCAGTCTTCAGGTCTGATTTGCACCATGGTAGGCATGTTCTTATTCAGCACATTTTCTATAGTAACTTAGACATAAATTACTAGCAATAACTAGCAATAATGGGGTGTATTCACAAATCTATTGTAAAGCTGCTGCGTGCAGGGAGTGTACAGTGATTTTATAGGTATTCCTGACAGTAATGTAGTGCACGTTAGACAATTAGCGTGACCCGCATTACCTAGGTAACGCATGTTATCAGGGTACCCTGCTCTACACAAGTAGCGTAGTGTGCGGTACCAGCGTAACGTGTGTTTCCTGTGTAATGTGCATCATGCCAAGCCAATTTTGCAACGCACTCTACCTTACTGTTGGGATTAACACTAAAAATTATTGTCCACTCCTTGCACAAGGCAACTGTCCTGCAGATTAGTGAATACACCCACTGAGATTGAGGTGTAATGACCCTGTTTGGACAGAACTCATCTTCTGCTATTACATTGGATTTTATCGCACGCCGGTGCTCTCCCGCCGCTGTTATGTCCAGTGCTGCCTGAGTCCAAATTACTGGCTGTAGAACCTATAGCGATGCCCATTTCACCTGCTTTCACCCTAAGAGCCCAAGTTCATGCACAGATTTTACATGCATTTAATAGAATACCTTTTTATATGAATTAGGCATGAAAAACTAAAGTCAAAAAGTTGCCGCTTCTGAAAAATAAAAAAGGCCAAAAATGGCCTCAGTTCACTAAGCTTATCTCCTGTCTTTAATCCACCTGGCAGTTAATTGTTCTGCGGCTGCGCGGCCGTGGGAGGTTTTTTAAGCCTAATTTTTTTTATCTATCATGTAGCTAGCCTAGCTACATGATTCCCCCCTCCCTGCGGCCTCCCTCCCACCCCTCCGATTGCCGCCGGCGATCAAGCCCATCCGGAAATCCCGTTGTAAACAGGATTTCCTTCCGGGCTTCCCCCGTCGCCATGGCGACGAACGGAGTGACGTCACAGGGAGTCCCGATCCATGCCGATTGGCCAGGCTGCGCAAGGGGTATGAGGGGGGGGGGGGGGCCCTGTATCGCGGTCGACCCGAACACGCAGCAAGCAAATTGCTTGCTGCCTGCTCTAAAAAAAAAAAAAAAAAAAAAAAAAAAATTATGAAAATCGGCCCAGCAGGGCCTTAGAAATCCTCCACGGCGGCTTACCCCGAGCTCGGGGTTACCGCCAAGAAGGTTAACGTTTCTAGAGTTATCACCATGGTGATGAGGCATGTAGTATTCAGGAAACATTTTACCTCAGGTAAACCTAAAGTTAACTCTGTCTTTAAGTTAACTCTTCAATCCTTAAAATAACTCCAGAATTCTAACGTTAAAGACCCCCAGAATCAGAATAGTTTATTTCGCCAAGCATAACGGGGTTATGCCCGGAATTGGATTTGGCACAATACATAGCTCAGGAACAAGATATACATAATAGGATCACAAGCATGCAAAGGACATCAAGCAGAGGAACAATAACCATTAACATTGTTCATACATAGCAGATCATCCTGTGAATTCTGTCCACACACAGATCCAGTCCTACATAGAGTTAGTCAGACCTGGGGGTTGGTCAATTGATCGGCAGTGTCACAGCTCAGCCTGTGGACCTTGATGGAGGTGGGAGTGCTGATAGGAGTATTTGGAGGGAGTTAAGAAGGCTGACAGCCGAGGGGAAGAATGAGTTCATGTGTCTAGCAGTCCTTGTTGAGATGGCTCGAAGCCTCCGGCCCAATGGGAGCAGATTAAAATAGCGGTGGCCTGAGTCGGAAAGGTCGTTTGCGATCCTCAGTGCCCTAGATCGCAGCCTTGTGTTGTGTAGGTGGGCAAGTGAAGGGAGGGGTCTCCCAATGATCCTCTCCGCCGTCCTGATGACCCTCTGTAGTTTGTACTTGGCATTGTCGTTTGCACCATTATGCCAGACCAAGATGGAAGAGCAGAGAAGACAGGCTGTAAATTAACTGCATGTGAAAATAACTACAGAGGAGGTAACTTAAAGCGGACCCAAACCAAACATTTTTTTAATTCAAAATATTTAGTTGCACCACTCTGACACATACAAAGATAATAAACACTCCTTCAAGCCTGTGAGCATTTCAGTGCATGCTTTTCACCCTTCTCTTTGCATAACTTGGGTTATACAGGTGGCAGCCATTAGCAATTCCTCCATTGCCGGACACTACCTACTTCAGCATTTTGCCGGATTCTGTCCCGGCAATATGAAAGGAAGGGAGGGGTTTCTCCAATAAATGTAAAATATTTTAGATTTGTCATCATGCAGCTGAAAAAAGGCTGCTATTTATTATTATCATTTAGAAAATACATTTTATTTCTGAAATCTTGTATTTTTAATTTGGGTCCACTTTAAGGAATGAAGAGATAAGTTAACTTTCTCACTGTGTGGAGGTAAGTTTTCTCTTGCCTTATCTCCAGCATGATCTTAGTGAATTGAGGCCAATATCTGTTTCACTTGTTCTCCTCAGCATTCTCCAACTGCCTGCTCGTGTCCTTCCAGCAGGTCTGAGGCGACTTGCACACTGGGGCATTGCGTTACACATCCCGGAAAGACAGGATTGCAAAGCAACAGAGGGGAAAAGTCACATTGCACATTAAACATGCGCTGCAAGGCATACAGTAGAGCACAAAGTACATAAAACGTATGCTTCACCTCTAATGTAAATGTGCACCTTGTCCTGTGATGCACAGCATGCCTTGCATTAGTCTGAGAAATAATGCTGCACTATTGTGCTAACATGCCAATGGGACTTTACCATTACAATATAATTGCATTGTGGCAGCTATATTGTCTGACGCAATGTGTCAGTGTCAAGGTACTCTGAAGCAATGATGGGCTGTCATTCTGTGAGGAGTCATGGACTCAACTGGTAATATGCCCATGTGAGTGACAGTGGAGTATGAGCAGGCTGTTATCAGAAACTCCACATGGATGAAATGGTGGATTGAGGATTTTATTGTAGGGCAAGTACTATTTATTTTTATTTACAAAACTTTTCATCCATATTTAACTACCTGCGGACCGACGCAGTTTAAATCTACGGCGGGCGGGTGGCGCTGCGGTTCTGACCGGACATAAACTCTACATCCCATTCACTGCGCGCCTCCGCCCGTCCCCGCCACAATGTGCTGCCTTGCCGCCTCAGACGGCAGAGCACGGTGAGCCGGGCAGGAGCAGTTTTCCTGTAAGGCGTTCCCATTGGCTTACATTGAGTGACAGGGTCAGGAGCCAATGAAAGCGGCTCCTGACCGGCGCACAGCGCTCTGCCGTCATAGCGTCGGCGGAGAGAGCAGCCTGCGGCGGGGACAGAGAGGCGTGACCGTCGGGAGCGGTGGATTTTAGCGGCGATTCGTCGGGAAGCGGCGGTTTACAGTACCAGCACCCTCTGGTCCTTAAGGGGGCAGAGGGTGCTGGTACCGAAGTGGTTAAAGCAGTGTTCTATTAATTGCCTATAACAAATTGTTCCTGGACTTCTGCTCTAAAAGCAGATGATCAGCACAAAAGGAGGCAGCAATGACTGTTCATATTGCAGTCAATTTCCAGCTTTAATCACTGATTTCTAGTGAAAAAAGCTCAGACCACAAAATCTGCTTCCCGCACACTTACAGGATGTCATTACATTGCTGCAAGCATGGCAGGATGAAAGAACTTGTGTAGTGCCACAAGACATTACATCGGTACATGAATGCATGCTGGAGCACAGCCAGAATCTACAGTACAAGCCTAGGCTAGATGTTCTCAGAAAGCAAGTAAAGCACAAAAACATCTAAACTGTGACTCACATGTACCTGGAATTGTTATGCAGATAGGTATCAGTATTGACAGGATGTGCATGTGAATGGCCCAAGCTGTTTACATACAAGCTGGTATTATCTGCATCTCACTGACCATCTTCTGTCCTGCAGCTTCCTTCAGCAGAACACACCATGATTTATACTATAAGGACTATGCTAACTACATGATATACTGTATATGTGCTTCTAGGTATTTGTGGAGCACTAATCTGCCCATGTTTTTTCTGAAGATGCCTGAGCAATCATCTACTTTCTCAGGTAAATATCCTGCTCCCTTACACTTTATGAGCCAGATTTATCAAAGCATTACCAACAGGTTTTTCTTCTTAAACAGTACTAACCAGCAGGAGGAACAGTTATGCATGGTAATAAGTACATTCCTAAATTCTACTAAATAGGGGGCAGCTTAGCATGAATTTCTAGAACTGCAATGCAGTTAAAGAAATTCTGTAATGAAAAAAACTCCCCTGGGGGTACTCAACTCGGGGGCTGCAGCGAGACCTCCGTGGGACACAGGAGGACGGGGGAAGCCTCGATAGGGTCCAGAGGCTTCCCCCTACTGAGGTGAGTACCCCCCAGGGGAACTTTTTTTCAGTACAGGTTTTCTTTAAGAAAAGTGCAAATCCATTCCTAAACTGCTGCAGATTAAGAAGTGCTTATTAGCACTTCTACACAGCTTGTGCTAGACATGATTTGTGGAGTTCTCCTCCCCCTGCTGCCAGGTGTCCTGTGAAGCTGTTCTGTGCTTAACCCTTCAGTACTGGGCACTGATCCACTGTTTCAGTTCTAACACATTTATATCATATACTTATTTACATTATATCTTGTCAGTTAACCTAAAAATCTACCGTAAAATATTATATTTATACTATTATAACTTCTCTTTTCTGTATCAATACTGCATATATTGGATACCACAGCAACAGCAATTTCCCTGACACAGGGCACTGTCTGAGAAACGCCTCCTATTCTCCGCACTCTCCTTCACTCACCACATCCAAAACCTCACAAAGTCCTGCAACTTCCACTTTCGTAACATCTGTAAGATTCGCTTTTTCCTGACCTCTGCCACCACCAAACTCCTCATCCATGCCCTCATAATTTCCCGCCTCGACTACTGCAATGCCCTTCTGTCTGGTCTCCCTATGACCCGAATAGCCCCACTGCAGTCCATCATGAATGCGGCAGCCAGAATTATCCACTCCTCCCATCGCTCCACCAGGGCGGCTCCCCTCCGTGAATCTCTCCACTGGCTTCCTATCCAGTCCAGAATCAGATTCAAGATATTGTGTCGGACCTACAAATCCGTCCACAAAACCTGTCCAACCTACATTTCTGATCTTACTCAGAGAAACACACCAAGCCGCTCACTCCGCTCCTCCAATGATCTTCGCCTGACCGTCCCCCGCATCACCCAGTCCCATGAACGCCTCCAGGACTTCTCAAGAGCCGCTCCAACACTATGGAACTCCCTACCTCCACCCATTAGGGAAGCCCCCTCCTTCAACACCTTCAAGAAGGCTCTCAAAACTCACCTTTTCACTCTGGCCTACCACCCCTCACAATTGCTCTAAACCCACAGCTGAACTCTGGTTCCCTACCTCTTGTGTCCCTACCTCTCCCTCTAGATTGTAAGCCTTTGGGCAAGGTCCTCCTCCTTTTGTGTCCTACCTACTACGCCTAGTAGTACTGCACCTGCGCAGTACGCTCCGCCCCACGTGGCAATGATTGACAGCGCCGCTCGCGCAGGCGCAGTAGACGGACCTGCGGCGAACGGCTGCGGGCAGAGCTACGGCGAGGGACGTCCTGGGAGCTTGGAGCTGGAGGAAGCCCCCAGTAAGTACCACTTATTTTACCCGTTTCCCCCTGATGACTCCTTTAAGAAGTAATCTGCACTATCTAGTTAGAGTTCTTAAGATGTCTGAGACAGTTCTGCACGGATTTCTAAAATCTACTAATATTTTGTCTCAGACATTCTTAATAAATGTCCCCCCATGTTTCTAGTGGCTGCACAGCTAATCACGTGACTTATCAGACCCAGTGGCACAGCAACAGGGGATGCTGAGGCCGCAACGGGGCCTACCCTTCATCCGTCTTATTAGCTTTTTATTGGTGTTTTGCTGATAATGAACACCTCTATATGAGCATTGCATAGTGGTAATCCTCAACAAGCTATTTTCTTACTCTGATTACACCTCTCTGACACTGCAGCTGTCCTTGGTATGTTTGGGGCTCCATATCAATAGCGTGCTTGGCGCCTCATGTAAAATTCACACTGGGGCCCTGAGCTCCTTAGTTACACCACTGATCAGACCTACAACACAGATAGTTTACTACACACCAGTGTCTCTTGTCAAAATTACTTTCATGCCCACAGCAAAATTATGGAGTCAGGCCTGAAACACACCAGAGGAGTTTTTCTGAGCGTTTTGAGTTTTTAAATCTGCTGCTAATGTTATCCTATGTGTCTGTGCACACTGGAGCAATGAGGTTTTGTAAAAAACCCCATAGCATTACATTGGGAAGAGCTTTTAGAGGTTTCAAAACCTCTTCCCAATGTAATGCTATGGGTTTTTTTACAAAACCTCACTGCTCCAGTGTGCACAGACACATAGGATAACATTAGCAGCAGATTTAAAAACTCAAAACGCTCAGAAAAACTCCTCTGGTGTGTTTCAGGCCTGACTCCAGAAACCAGAATTCAGCTTCATGACAGGCAGAACCAGAAAAAGTAGTGTACAGTTCAGCAAGGATGTGAGGATTCTCAAGCTTATCAGATCCTTTCATACTTTCCAAGGGTCTGCCTGTGTTAACCCTCCTGGTGGTTCATTTATTCTGCAAAATAGGCAGAAATCCATTTTTTTTTTGTTTCATGTAAAGCTACCAGAGTGGTAGCTACATGAAACAACACTAGAGGGCGCATGTGTCCCTCTAGTGCGATCGTTGCTGGCATCAATAGCAAACAGGGGAACGCGTATATAAAGCGTTCCCGTTTGGCTTCTCCTGTCGCCATGGGGACGATCGGAATGACGTCATGGACGTCAGCCGACGTCAGACGCCTCCGATCCAGCCCTTAGCGCTGCCTGGAACTCATTGGTCCGGGCAGCGCAGGGCTCTGGCGGGGGGGGCCTCTTCCGCCGCTGCGTGCGGGCAATCGGCGATCAAGCTGTACGCGCGGCTAGCAAAGTGCTAGCTGCGCGTACAGCACTTTAAATGGGGCGAATCGCCCCACCAGGGGCTGAGATATCCTCCTGCGCAGCATAGCCAGAGCTCAGCTCAGGCTTACTGCCAGGAAGGTTAAACAGCCTTCTGATGGGGTAGGACCAGGTTAACCCCTCTAATGCAGTCGCTTCATGTGGGGACTGTAGCGGTGACCCAGGATTTGGTTAGCAGTTTGCAAGCAATATTTGCCAGATAAGGTATCAGGAAACATGCGATGTTATATATTTAATCTAAAGGCAAATTTCCTCTAAAAGGCTACACAGAATTCATGCCAACTCTGTAGAGCATTTTTTTTTTAACAAGTGCATATTAAAACTGACCGCATCCACAGGGAATTCTGCTCTGTCAAATTCTCTTAGACAGAAAATAACTTGACTCCTGAGGGAAAACAGCACTGCATACAGGGAGCATTCCATGGAGAAAATAGTATGTCCCAAACAACTCAGCAGATGGACATATTCTGCAGATTTTTTTTATATTAATCCCAAATTACAGATTTGGCATTTTTGTAGATGTGCTCAGGAATCAGCAAAACAAAGTAATTTGGTAATAATTACACTTATATGATTTAAAAAGAGCTGTCAGAAAGTGTCATGACACACTAATAAGTCTGTTAAGGGTAATATTTTAGAACTATTGCTACTTTTATTACTGATGACTGTATTATCAGTGAAATACATCCTTACATTCTATCCCACTGCCTAGCCAACAGTCATATAAACTAAAAGATTACAACCGAAATTATCTGTTACATAATTAAAGGGGCACTACAGCGAAAAACTGTAAAATTTAAAATATGTGCAAACATATACAAATAAGAAGTACATTTTTTTCCAGAGTAAAATGAGCCATAAATTACTTTTCTCCTATGTTGCTGTCACTTACAGTAAGTAGTAGAAATCTGACATTACCGACAGATTTTGGGCTAGTCCATCCCTCCATAGGGGATTCTCAGCAGGGCCTTTATTCTTTATAAATACATACCCTGAAAAATCTTTATACAAAGATGCTGGGAATCCTCTGTGCTTGCTGCACACTATTTTGGCAGTTGGACGGAGCAACTGCCATTCACTAACTGCTTTTAAAAATAAAGAAAACCCTGAGAACCCCCCTATGAGAAGATGGGCTGGTCCAAAACCTGTCGGCAATGTCAGATTTCTACTACCTACTGTAAATGACAGCAACATAGGAGAAAAGTAATTTATGGCTCATTTTACTCAGGAAGAAATGTACTTCTTATTTGTATGTATTTTAAATGTTACAGTTTTTCGCTGTAGTGCCCCTTTAATATTTACTCTATGGGCTGATCTTACATGGAGTAGTCAGATGAGTTTACTTTAAAGAGACTCTGTAATAAAATTTTCAGCCTTATTTCTTTTATCCTATAAGTTCCTATACCTGTTCTAATGTGGTCTGTCTTACTGCAGCCTTTCCTAGTTGCACAGTCGCTGTAATATCTCTGTTATCTAATCTAATCTTCTTTCCTTTGTCAGCTTTGTCGGCTGAGGCAGGAATGTGCTGCTCTTCTGTGATAGGTAGAAGCTATCCACACCCTCTCCACGCCCCCTGCAGGCTCTGTACGAGTCACAGACTGAGATTCTCTGAGCCTATCACAAGTGGTTAGCAGCCATGTTTTTTGTTTGTAAACACTGCCTAAAACTGGCAATTACAAGCCAGGATTGCAGCAGGGAGCGGCAGAAACAGCACAGAGGGGCCCAGGAGAACACAATGAAGAGAATGGTATGCTTTTTATTGTAAGAATTTTAGAGTACAGATTCTCTTTAAGTTGGCTGTTGACATAATAGTGTTCTGATTCATGCATTTTTTACAAGATCATGTGACCATCTCATTTTAATGGTATCTGGGGCCAGTTCAACCAATGTTCAGAGGGAAATATGATCTGGTTACGCCTTGTCCACATACCAGCATGAAGATGGGACACTCAGATAAGCTTTGTATAAACCAGGCATTTTTGCCTTAGGGTTGTCCATTCCTACCTGCACATCATCCAACCCCCTCTTACATCGGTCACTGGTTACAATAAGAAGTTTTAAATCACGATGATACCAGTCCAATTTCTCCCACGTACATAACAATGGGGCATTTAGCACACATGATCAGATATACCAGATTGGTGGAACCACAGGAAAATGTGCCTTGTACTCTGTACTCCTGTTGTGAACCTGGTATCATTAACCACTTAAGCTCCCAGTCGTTTTCACTTTATGCATCTGAGCAATGTTCACCTCCCATTCATTAGCCTATAACTTCATCACTACTTATCACAATGAACTGATCTATATCTTGTTTTTTCCGCCACCAATTAGGCTTTCTTTGGGGGGTACATTTTGCTAAGAGCCACTTTACTGTAAATGCATTTTAACAGGAAGAATAAGAAAAAAAAGGGAAAAAATCATTTCTCAGTTTTCGGCCATTATAGTTTTAAAATAATACATGCCTCCATAATTAAAACCCATGTATTGTATTTGCCCATTTCTCCCGGTTATTTCACCGTTTAAATTATGTCCCTATCACAATGTATGGCGACAATATTTTATTTGGAAATAGAAGAGCATTTTTTCCGTTTTGCATCCATCACTATTTAGAAGCTTATAACAACAACAAAAAATAGAAATATTTCATCTTTACATAGATATTTAAAAAGTTTAGACCCTTAGGTAAATATTTGTGTTTATTTTTTTTATTGTAATTTTTTTTTTTTTTTTTTAATTAACCACTTGAGGACCCACCCTTTACCCCCCCCCTTAAGGACCAGCGCTGTTTGATGGGATCTGTGCTGGGTGGGCTCTGCAGCCCCCAGCACAGATCAGCGGGCACGCAGAGCGATCAGATCGCCCCCCTTTTTTCCCCCCTATGGGGACGGTGTGCAGGGGGGGTCTGATCGCTCCTGCCTGCAGGCATGTTGCGGGGGGGCACCTCAAAGCCCCCCTCCGCGGCGAAATTCCCCCCTCCCTCTCCTACCTGTCCCATCCCCGGTGATCGGGGCTGCACAGGACGCTATCCGTCCTGTGCAGCCAGTGACAGGACGTCCCCTGTCACATGGCGGCGATCCCCGGCCGCTGATTGGCCAGGGATCGCCGATCTGCCTTACGGCGCTGCTGCGCAGCAGCGCCGTACAATGTAAACAAAGCGGATTATTTCCGCTTGTGTTTACATTTAGCCTGCGAGCCGCCATCAGCGGCCCGCAGGCTATTCACGGAGCCCCCCGCCGTGAATTGACAGGAAGCAGCCGCTCGCGCGAGCGGCTGCTTCCTGATTAATTAGCTTGCAGCCGGCGACGCAGAACTGCGTCGCTGGTCCTGCAGCTGCCACTTTGCCGACGCACGGTATAAGCGTGCGGTCGGCAAGTGGTTAAACATTTTATGTGTGTACTTTTGGGAGGGTGGGATGGAAATGGTGTTTCATTTAGGGAAAGATATGTCCATTTTAATTTTTTTTTTTACTTTCAGTTGTAGTTTTACTTTTTGGCCACAAGATGGCAACCTTGAGTTTGTTTACATTGCGTCACTCTAAGCGTACAATGTACGCTTAGAGGGACATAGGATTCAGAAAATGCGAAGCTTCCGAGAGAAGCTGTCGCTTTTTCTGCAGGGGAGAGGAATCAGTGATCGGCACCATAGCCCGATTCAGTGATTTCTGGGCTACCTAATCCGCGGCCGGGAGCGCGCGTGCACGCGATCGGCCGCTGGAGCGCGCATGCCCTCCTTGACGTTTAAATACGTCAAAGAGGACAAAAAGTGGTTAACCTGTCAGTGGAGTAAATGTGTCTGCAGGTCCCACACCTTTTTTGCCGGCAGGGTGATGTTCCGTTTTGTTGAGGCCTATTCAAAGAACTCCTGACAATCATCTGTTTTAGATTGTGTGGTTGCCGATATGACAAGAGGGGAGGTTTAGGGAATATCTTTCTCAGTCTGTGATCCTTGTGTAAAATGGGATTAAATTCCTTAGCAATCCTCCTGAAGATTTCCAGGTGTGGGTTGTAGGTGACAACCAAGGGGACACGGTCCTCTTTCTGAGTTTTTCTTATATTTCAGGAGTTCAGTCCTGGGGATAATGTTGGCTTTCCTTATTTGGGCCTCAGCCATAGGAGGATTGTAACCTTGTTTAATGAAAGTGTTCTTAAGGCGATCCAGGTGCTTGTCTCTGTCCATCCTGTCATAACAAATCCGGTTGTACCTTACGGCTTGGCTGTAAATTATAGAGTTCTTAATGTGCTTGGGATGAAAACGGTCATATCTTAAGTATGTGGGACGGTCTGTAGGTTTGTGATACACAGAGATTTGTAGGTTGTTACCCTTGATGTATATGGTGGTGTCCAGAAAGTTAATCTCTGTGCGAGAGTAGGTAAGTTTCAATTTGATTGTAGGATGGAAGGCATTGAAGTTCCTGTGGAACTGGAGAAGATCATCCTCACTTGCGGACCAGATGATTAAAATATCATCAATGAAGCGGAAGTAGGCCATCGGTTTTATGAGACATGCATTGAGGTATTCCTCTTCGATTTTGGACATGAAGAGATTTGCATACTGTGGTGCAAATCATGAACCCATTGTCACGCCCATCTTCTGTAAATAGAGGTCCTGTCCAAAAGTGAAATAATTACGAGTGAGAATGAATTTGATCAGTCCAGCAATAGGCTTTACAGGTATGCCCTGACCCTGAAGATATTTACGACAGGCTGCAACACCATCATCATGGGGGATGTTAGTCTACAGGGACTCCACGTCCGTCGTGGCCAGTATGGTTCCCTCAGGTACTAGGCCGATGGCTGTCAGATTGTTCAGGAGGTGGGTGGTATCCTGTACTGTATGTAGCTGGGTCTTTTACAGACAAGAGGTATCAAGATGTTTTCCAGCCACCCTGAGATGTTCTCTGTAAGCTTTCCGCTGCCTGAGATTATGGGCCTGCCTGGGTTTCCCTCTTTGTGGATCTTGGGAAGCATGTAAAAGCAGGCTGTTCTATGCTCTTCAGGGATAAGGGTCCTTACATGTTGTCTGAGGTTTGCAGGCAATCTGTTAACCATCCTATTGAGTGCCATGCTGTAGCCTTTTGTGGGGTCCCGCTGTAATTTGGCATAGTGAGTGGTGTTGGATAACTGTCTTTGTGCCTCCTGGATGTAGTCACTGGTGTTCATTATGACTATGGCACCACCTTTATCCGCTGGTTTAATAATAATGTCCTTATTCTCCTTAAGGGATCTGATGGCCTGTCGCTCCTGTGGTGTTACGTTCTGGGCTAGTGTCCTTTTATTCAGGATCCTGTCGGAGATTCTGCGTCTGAATTTGTTGATGCATTTGTCCAGGGCCGGGTTTTTTCCTTCTTTGGGGGTCCATCTTTTTTTCTTTTTTAGATCTGGTGCGTTTTGGTCCATTATCCATTGTATCACAGGCACCTTTATCATGGTAGTGTTCCTTGAGTCGCAGCTTTCTGAAAAATTCCTCCATATATCCAGAGTGCAATCCTGTCTATGGGTCTTGCAGGGCAGAATGACAGGCATTTGGAGAGTACTGACATTTCAGCTTCAGTAGCCTGATAAGAGGAAAGATTCATTACACCTGTGAGTTGCTCTTTTTCTGCTGCTTGTGCATCCAGGCGTCCACTCAATTCTAAGCCTCTGAAGTTTTTTCTTTTTGTCGTGAATTAGGAATCTCTGTAGTTTCCTATAGAAGGTTTGTAGTTTTTTCCATACTCCACTGGGGTCATCATTCAGAGACAGTTTCAGGCACTGTACCTCATCCTTTGTAATCCTCTTACAGTTATAGCAGAATTGTATAAGGTATCATGCGGATTTAAAACTTCTTGCTTTTACTGATGGCTAACACGGTATAATACTCTACTGCTACTACAGTGGTTACAATAAACAACAAAATACTGCAAAGATCTGGTGTAGAACTCCAACTGTAATGATTTATTTTTGCTTGAAACATTGCAGGCAGTTCAGTTTGAACAAGTGCTTGTTCCAGTTGAGAACATTTACACTCACTTCCTTGTTGGGACTGGGTCACCAAAAGCAGGAAGTTAGATGAGATTTTGACAATGAACAGAAACCTCACTTCCTTTTAGTAGTATAGAGAAGTGTTATAGCAGCAGTAAGTTTGCTACTGATGTATGTGTTCCAAATATGAATATTGATGTAAAGGAAATCTTTTTAATGGGGAGAGCGAGCAATGTTTGACAAATGTTCTAACCCTTCTCAGCTCTCTCCAAACTAATAAAGTTTTGGTTGCAGTAGAAATGTTGGGCTGGATGACAAAAAAATGGGCAATAGCAGTGAATTCACCACGTGTCAACAGCTGCCAAGGAACTGTCAGGTATACCGATGCATCTAAGCGGGAGGAATCTGTTCAACAGACACTTCATGCGTCAGTCCACTGCACAGCATGTCACTTGCTGACAGTGAAATTATACATGCCACCATTTAGATGCATTAGAGCTTGATCACCCACACAGTGTTGAGCTGGTGGTTGTTAAGTGGTAATCTTGTACCTGAGGGGATTCACCACCATTAGGTTGCAGCATACCACAGCTATATGTACAGCGACCTTTCTAATTTGCACAACTATTGTTCTCTCCTTTCATGCACCAGCCTCCCCCGCAGGCGGGGAGCGGCGCTATGGAGGAGGCGGGGGAGCGGCGAGAGCGACACTTCAGAGGTAAACAGCCGGCTGGTGATTTATGGGGGCACAGCGGAGAGCAGGGGGGAGACAGTATAGCAACAGAGGCTGGGCAGTATATACAGACCCAGCCTCTGTGTGCTATTAGGATTCTTAGAACCCACCTCGGGTTCTATTTAAGATCAGAGCCTGGAGCTCTGAAAGTTTACAGAAATTAGTAGGTACATGAGCTACTAACCAGGTACGTTAAAATATTTAGTTTCACATCTGCTAAGCAACATGCTGAAATGCATGTTTAAAAAAAAAAAAAAAAAAAAAAAAAAAAAAAAAGCTTTGCCATGGAGGGCATACATAGGTACATGAAAACATTTGTGCTGAAAGTTGGCCTTTATTCTTAGCCTATGTGTTTGTTTTTAAATAAACATTGAATAGGAGGTGCATATAAAAGTTATCAAACCCTAAAATCATTTTAAGGCAAGTTCTCATTAGCTTCTAGCTAAAAGTAAGAAAAGTTAACACAAATATGTAGTCTCAGAATCAGATTTTATGAGCTGAGCAAGTATGCACGAATCAGGAAATTCCTTAAACAAAACAGACTGCACAGCATTGCTGCTAGGGGAAAATCTATAAAGTTTGAACCCCCCTCATATTCGTGTAATTTAATGGCTTGAAATGATCGCGGCAAGACGGGCCCTTTTTTGTACAAATTTTGCTTCACAATACACATTCTGAAAGATTTATTTGAAGAACTGACTGCCTTTTTGTACTTGCCAGATAGCACTGGCACTTTAAAAGTGGTGGACACCACGGAGGAATTAGGACGATGGTGTTTGTGCCGGGCATCCATCCACAACTTTTGCCGTTTTCTACAGTCGAAAAAGTAACAGTCCGTGGCACCAATGGGCTTCATATTGGTGCAGGAAACTGAGGAAAGTGAATGTAAATTGAGTTTCTGATCAAATCTTTAGGGTAATTACAACAGACATCAGAACACTTCTTTGTACATCAATTGATCTTAAAAGAAAAACAAGGAAAGAAATAACTTCTGATCCGTTAGCTAATCAGCAATATGAATATGCTCTGTGGTGCAGGAGGGATTTGTGGCTCATCATTAAAGTTTATCACACAGGGGAAGAAACTGTTTCTGTGCTTTACACTTACACAGCTCAATTATATATATATATATATATATATATATATATATATATATATATATATATATATATATATATATATATATATATATATATATATATATATATATATATATATATATATATATATATATATATATATATATATATATATATATATATATACATATATATATATATACACACACACATATAAACAGGGGCTTGCAAAAGTATTCGGCCCCCTTGACGTTTCCACATTTTGTCACATTACTGCCACATACAGGAATCAATTTTATTGGAATTCCACGTGAAAGACCAATACAAAGTGGTGTACACGTGAGAAGTGGAACGAAAATCATACATGATTCCAAACATTTTTTACAAATCAATAATTGCAAAGTGGGGTGTGCGTAATTATTCAGCCCCCTGAGTCAATACTTTGTAGAACCACCTTTTGCTACAATTACAGCTGCCAGTCTTTTACGGTATGTCTCTACCAGCTTTGCACATCTAGAGACTGAAATCCTTGCCCATTCTTCTTTGCAAAACAGCTCCAGCTCAGTCAGATTAGATGGACAGCGTTTGTGAACAGCAGTTTTCAGATCTTGCCACGGATTCTCAATTGGATTTAGATCTGGACTTTGACTTGGCCATTCTAAACACATGGATATGTTTTGTTTTAAACCATATCATTGTTGCCCTGGCTTTATGTTTAGGGTCGTTGTCCTGTTGGAAGGTGCACCTACGCCCCAGTCTCAAGTGTTTTGCAGACTCCAAGAGGTTTTCTTCCAAGATTGCCCTGTATTTGGCTCCATCTTCCCATCAACTCTGACCAGCTTCCCTGTCCCTGCTGAAGAGAAGCACCCCCAGAGCATGATGCTGCCACCACCATATTTGACAGTGGGGATGGTGTGTTCAGAGTGATGTGCAGTGTTAGTTTTCCGCCACACATAGCGTTTTGCATTTTGGCCAAAAAGTTCCATTTTGGTCTCATCCGACCAGAGCACCTTCTTCCACATGTTTACTGTGTCCCCCAAATGGCTTGTGGCAAACTGCAAATGGGACTTCTTATGCTTTTCTGTTAACAATGGCTTTCTTCTTGCCACTCTTCCATAAAGGCCAACTTTGTGCAGTGCACGACAAATAGTTGTCCTATGGACAGATTCCCCCAGCTGAGCTGTAGATCTCAGCAGCTCGTTCAGAGTCACCATGGGCCTCTTGACTGCATTTCTGATCAGCGCTCTCCTTGTTCGGCCTGTGAGTTTAGGTGGACGGCCTTGTCTTGGTAGGTTTACAGTTGTGCCATACTCCTTCCATTTCTGAATGATCGCTTGAACAGTGCTCCGTGGGATGTTCAAGGCTTTGGAAATCTTTTTATAGCCTAAGCCTGCTTTAAATTTCTCAATAACTTTATCCCTGACCTGTCTGGTGTGTTCTTTGGACTTCATGGTGTTGTTGCTCCCAATATTCTCTTAGACAACCTCTGAGGCCATCACAGAGCAGCTGTATTTGTACTGACAGATTACACACAAGTGCACTCTATTTGGTCATTAGCACTCATCAGGTAATGTCTATGGGCAACTGACTGCACTCAGACCAAAGGGGGCTGAATAATTACGCACACCCCACTTTGCAGTTATTGATTTGTAAAAAATGTTTGGAATCATGTATGATTTTCGTTCCACTTCTCACGTGTACACCACTTTGCATTGGTCTATCACGTGGAGTTCCAATAAAATTGATTCAGGTTTGTGGCAGTAATAGGACAAATTGTGGAAAACTTCAAGGGGGCCGAATACTTTTGCAAGCCACTGTATATATATCTATCAGAATCACACTTTGGGACAAGCTGCCATCCTGAAAATATCCTTAAGAGCACAATCTGCCATCCTGAAAATATCAGGAAAAAGGAGTTTTTCCAGTGTCATTGGAGGTCTGCAAGGAATCGAGACCAGTACCAGTTATTTAAATCAATGAGGCATAGGCCAGAGTAGTTGCGTATGCAAATAGTGGTCTGGTGGCACTTCACCAGTGCACAGTGGTCTACAGCAACTCCTGCAACTGGCACACAGGGAAGTAGAAGACAGAGACTCACTACCAGATACCAACAGAAGCATTTCAACGCAAACCGACAGTAGGAGTTTCCATTATCCATTTTCCTAGTGGAACTGAGAATGACTTAGCTCAGGAAAGGAGGGGGGAGGAAGCTATTGCTCAGTGGGCAAGGTCTAATCTTGGTTGAGCAAATACTAAAATAATAGCATGTTATCTACCCCCTTTCTTCGACAGCATTTATTTAATCGTTATGGCTGTTTGTTTGAAAATATGCTTGAGAGAGCCCTTTTCCTTGAATGAGCCCTTTATCACTTCTGCTTCTATTCCAATGTACCCTTGTATATCTGATGACAAAAATGGATGTGTAACTGAGCATGCTCATGTTTTCTCAGTCTGGTCTGGTTTACTTTAGCCATATCACACCATGATACTAATAGCTCAGCCAAGTGCACTTTTGCCCATATCCAGAAGACTTGCATCTAGAATGACAGTAATAAAAGGCAGTTTCAATAGCACAGCTATTTTCCGAGGCTATTTTTAGGTTTCAAATCTTTTCATGGAATCCGTCTACTTTGTACTACATTATCTGTAGTTTGAAACAGTAGCTTAATCTGTTAATCATTCAGGAAAATTAAGCAGTTTTAAACTTAAAAGAAATTCAACTTGTGTTGAGGAAAAAAAAAGCAATTTCCCCTGACAGCCCTTTATGAAACAGTATTTCAGATTTTTACCCTGCAGCAAAATACATATTCAAACACCAGGCACTGCAAACAGTTGTAACAGAAAACATTAGCTAGGAGTGTCTTTCTCCTGTATACATTTAATTTTACTGAGCCATAGAAGTATTATTAGGCTATAAGCACACTGCAACCCAGTGGCTCTGCATGGGTGCTTGTCTCAAGATTTGTATTTTATTCTAAGGCAAGGGCCTAAACAAAGACTCCGGCCAGGCAGGCTGCCTACTCATGTGCACACTATCTTGGCAGGACTGTACCACTACCATTCAGAGAGTGATGTTGGAAACAAAAGTATCCATGAGAATCCCCCCTTTGAGGAGATATACAAGATCAAAACGTGACAGCAGCAGATTTAAAGGCAATCATATACACTAAGCAAAGGTTGTATATATGCACAGACCCAGAAACACCTGTGGGCAGCGGATTAAACAGCCCTTCTGCCATTCACATCTACTATGCTGCGCAGCAGTACGATGCGCTATGATGCGCTTGCGTACTGCTGCCTGCATTTTGCCCACAAGCGCAGAGCTGATCCCATCACTGTCTATAAATGGGATCATCAGTGCAATGGGTAGCAGCGCAGGTGGCGTGCAATCGTACGCGTTGTGTTCTGATCGCACTGCCATCTGCGCTGAGTAGATGTGAACGAGGCTTTAGTGTGGGTAGTGCAGATGTGATCATTGGCTTAGTGTGGGAGGTGGCTTAGTGCAGCGGTAGTGTTGTGTGTGCAGCTGCAGGTGTGCCTGTGCACCTGTGGGCAGCTCCTAAACGTGGGCGATGCAATTGTGGGCAATGGCTTAGTGTGGGTGGTGGCTTAGTGCAGCGGCAGCTTACAGTGGGCAGCGCAGTTGTGGGCACTGGCTTAGTGCGGTTTTTTTGGGGGAGGAGGGGGAAATCGGGGGGTTTCCTTATACCTAGTATTGTGACAGTTACATAGGAAAATAAATAATTACTGTGTGCTTTGCTCTGGGACCAATGCATGTCCTATATCTTTGTGCACACGTATTTCACACTTTTCAATTATTTGTCATAGTGAACCCTGAGGCTGCTTACACACAGGGATGTTACAGTAATGCTCCCCCAACGCACAGCAATGTAACACAAGTGGGCTGTTCACACAGCCCACGTTGCGTTACATGTAACGCTGCACGTTCTTAGGAAAGTGCAGCATGCTACGGCGTTACAGCGGCTTAAGCCGCGTTAGACTGTCTGCACATGCGCAGTAATGTTGGGGAGAAGCGGAGAGCGGCCGGGCACATGGCTAATTAATATTCACTGCACGTTGTGACGTGCAGTGTTTACTTCCTGGTGCTGCCGCTCTGTGCGGCGATTGGCCGGCGGGACCACGTGATGCCGCATGCGCGCAAGAGTGCGCATCACGGCATCACAGACGCCAGAGTGAGCTGCACAACGCGGCTCACTCTGACGTCCACATAGAAGAGCACCAGGCGTTGCGGTAGGTGCACGTTATGCGACCTTAACGTTGCACCTAACGCAACGTCTTGGTGTGCAAGTAGCCTAAATGTGTGTATAGACTTGAAAGCTTTGACAGCCAAAACAATCATGATGTCTATACAGGTATCTCCTGTCTTGTGTGGCCCTTAGAATATGAGCAACAAGTAACTGGTTGCAACAAAAGTTTCTAGCAATTTTCTTCCTCACCTGGGCACTAGGAATTTCCTTCATATTTTACCCCTACTTTTCTCCATAGGAAAGAATATACCACATGGCCCAGCTGTTTATATACTTTCACTGCCTGGCCGCATACTGTTGGTCACAATTATCACAATCATTTTGGTTAGGAAAAGTGGAAGGTCTGTATGGCCCTTGTGTGAAAAGATCTGATGCAGTATGGCTACATTTGTAGTACATTAGGAACTATTGAAACTAAAATGTCAGCCAAAACTGTTAGGTTATAGAGTGGAGAAGAATTTTAGAAAGCTTTGAGAAGCATATTAAATAATTAGTCAAATTCAGTCAGTCATTCTTAAAGGGAACCTAAACTAAGAAGGATATGAATTTTTCCTTTTAAAATAATACCAGTTGCCTGACTCTCCTGCTGATCCTGTGTCTCTAATAATTTTAGCCACCGCCCCTCAACAGGCATGCAAATCAGGTGCTCTGACTGAAGTCAGACTGGATTAGCTGCATGCTTGTTTCAGGTGCATGATTCAGCCACTACTGCAGCCAAAGAGATCACGACTGCCAGGCAACTGGTATTGTTTAAAAGTAAAACATCCATATCCCGCTCAGTTAAGGTTCCCTTTAAGGTGGCCACACACCATGTGATGATTGTCAATTACTTGGTGTACAGTTCCAATCAATTTTTTTGAGCTTTCAATAATTGTATTCTTGATTGGGGGAACATTGAACATAGGTGTGTGTGGTCAGATTTTTGAATTGTTACAATCAGTCAAAAAAATGGATTGCTATTCTTGAAATGAACAGATATTTGAAAATTGTATGGTGTGTGGTCACCTTTACTGTTGGCAGTTTCTCTAGTGGTCAGATGTCCTCCAAATCTCTCTGATTATGGCAGGAAGCAAGAAAAAACCTCTCTAATGGCGACAGCCAGCAATGAAAATTATTTAAGTAGAATTAAGGGATACAACCTAAATTCGTTTTTTATTGATATTTGTGCACTGACAAGAGAGACTTCCCATTACTTTTCCTCCTCTCTCAGAGCATATGTTGTTTCTTAGTACAACCCAATGAAGAAGTGGGATGGGCAATCTACAAGCTGCTGCAACAGTGTGGCAGTCATGGTAAATAGCGGCGAAATTCAGGTGTTTTGGTGGAACTACCTGTAATGCTGGGCATACACGGCTCGATTTTGCCGCTAGATTCTCCTGCTCAATTAATTCCCCTTTCGATTCCACAGGCAATTCTCTTATCTTCCGCTCGTTTTTCTTATCTTTTGCATTGTCCTCAATGCGGAATCGAGCGGCAAAACGATCAGGCCGGAGATTGGACATGTCGGAAATGATCTATCGAGCCATCTAAATGGTTCAGAATCGAGCCGTGTATTCCCAGCATAACAAAAACTAGTGAAAATGTAGATCCCCAACAGAACAGGAGTTTTGAACTGCATTCGGAATTTAAAGGCAACAGCACCGAAACAATATTTGTAAATTTTGATAACATTTCTGGTAGGAATCGGATGTGGATCCTTAGTAATACTAAGTAGAATGGATATTTTTACCCATTTTGCTGTATTGGAGCAAGCACAAAAACAGAGCTGTCAATCGATCATATTTTTAACGTAGGATTCCTTCACATCTATTCTTTACCAGCAGATTCATTGGATCTGCTCCAGTAATCGGGACATGATTGCAACATAAAGTTCTGACCTGTATAATAACTTTCCGGTGCAGTTGCACTTTCCATGGGAACGTATCTGCTCCAGATGAATGTGGACCTCACCTGAGCAGATCTACACACCAAATGCACTGTCTTCTCTGGCTTTCCCGTGTTGTAGTGTGAACTGAGCCTCCAGATTGCGTAATATCTATCAGCAATAGTGCTGGGTGACACTGACTGCCTCTCCACACAAGCCACCTGCCCCATCATGCAGGCTGGTGTTACATAGAAACTGCAGAGCCTTCAGCAATGTAGGGTCCTGCCTTCTAAACTACACCCACCAACAAAGGTCATAAGATTGGGAAGGCAGTAATAAAAAGAGGAACAGCAATGAGGTAATCTGGCCACTCTAAAGAAGGCACGGAATATAGTCAGCAGTGCTCAGACTTGATGTACAGAAAGATATGGGGAGTATACAGTCAGGAATGTTTGGGGAAGTAAACAGAGCAACAGACAGCAGTTCCAGCACTACTGGTCTACATGCACAATCTTCAAGTAAATAGGAAGCATATGTAAACAACATGCAGATGGTTCATGGCAAAATCATTTCAAAAAGGCACTGTAGAGACATAGTAAAATGCAGTAAATTATTCAGGAAACCCACATTTACGGCCACTTTCCTGGTTTAAAGCGGACCTAAACCCAGGACTTCCTCTCTGCTCTAAAAGACAAACAACAGAAAATCCTTTACAGAAAATTATTTCCTTGCTGATTACAGAACTCCTCAGAGCTGCTCCAGGTTTAGTTACTTCCTGGTTTCATGGAAACACATACAGGGTTAACCTCCTGTGTATACATACAGCCTGTCTGAAAGGTACACACTGAGGCACAGATCAGACCAGGTGACAGCTCAAATTACAGTGATTTATTATTAGTAGATAAGGGAGAATTAGGCTGTTATCTCTATATACAAACAGTTTTTCTGTATCTTCCTTCTCTTCTGTGGAAAAGTTTAGGTCCTCTTTAAGTACCAGGAACACGTCCTATATCTAAATATTGCTGTATATTGCTATATAACCCTACTCATCCTGTGATGTGTAGCCTAGGCTGTTTAGCTATGCAGAATTTTCCTTCCAGAGCATTCTGGGAGACCAGGTATATTTTCTACTGGCTTCAGAGCTCTCTGTAAACAAACATTCTGCAAAGCTGCACCTGACAAGACTAAAGATATTGCCACCTGTGATAAATTTCACAATGCAAATTGGGTCGAAGAAAGATTTTACAAATGGGCAAACACTGACTAAATAATTTATAAATGTATAGTGTAAGAAAATGAGCAGTTTTATTCATAATGTTATTTTTACTATCATTCCTCGGTAATGTGATTCAAACAAACTTTCCAGTGCAGAACTGACATGAGAAGTACATCACTGAGATAGCTAATTGCAAAGGAATCCAGCATATTTTGCGCCCGATACCTACTGCAAACATGTGTATCAATGCTAACTGTTAAACCGTGCAAAGTCTTCTTGAAACAGATGGCAAGGGCACACAGTGTTCAGCTGAGCAGATTAGCGATTTAGCGATGTGGTCCTCAGGAGTTTGGCAAAACAGAACACTGTTTCCCAGACAAAAATTCCAAATGCACTTGGTAGTCTGGAGTACATGCATTCCAGTGACACTTGGGGAAAAATGTTTAGTCCGAGCAGGCATCAGTACTTAAAAACGAATAATTTCTCAAGCTTGCCATAACTTCCCTGTTAACCTAACCCTTTCTACTGGCATTTCCCCTTCCCATTCAAAATCATGCTGCAATTTCCTCAAAAACTAAATCCATAGTTTTTTTTTTGGGGGGGGGGGGGGGGGGGGTTTGGCTGATGTTAATGCATAGGCGTAATAAAAACGGTGTTAACCCAGTTAGCACCCAGTTATCACGACTGCTTTGTGAATCAAGCCCACTGTGTGGAAAGTGTCAGAATTTGCACAAAGTGTTGAGCAGTGCACGTAAATCTGTTTTGCTTTACTTCTTATTACATTGCTGGCTAGTTAGTAATGCCAATTTAGAGGGGAGATTAATGAATGGGAACGCACTTGCCATTCATTAATCTAAGCCCCCGTGTCAATGATCGCTGGCAATAAGATGCCTGTGGCATAGTATCTTCCAGAGTAACACAGCCACGCATTACTTACGTACGCGTATATAAAATAATGTGTGGGGACATCTTGTGGCCAAATAGTAAAATTACACCTACAGTTATTTATTTTAATAAAAATACCATGATATACATTTAAAATCAACTCCTTACCTCCCACACACTATTATAGTACCTCAAATAAATTATATGCATATAATAAAAAAATGACAAAAAAAATACATAAATAGTTACCTTGGGGACTGATCTTTTTTGATATTTGTGTCAAACAGGTATATGAATGTTATTTATAACATTATGGGCTTGTAATTAGTGATGAACGCAACATTGAAAACAATGCACCTTTATTTCCAAATAAAATATTGGTACCATACATTGTACTAGGGAAATATTTTAAACGCTTTGTCACAAGGGCCCTCAGTGGCTGACCGCACTTAGCCTTCTAAACGGTGCCAGCGCACAGATCGTGCGAACTCTGGTCGCAGTCAATGCGCAGGAACCGTTAAGAATTAGCCGCAGACAACTCAGAAGGAAGCCTGTGAGACACGGGTGATTACCACTTCACCCACTGGTTCAGAGTAAACTGCCACCACCGCGGTTATCATGGGACCGTGGGGCCCACTAACTGACTGACTAATCCTGCGAATAAAACGGTTAAACACACGATATTCTGTCTAGCCAACAACAAACAAACAGTAGCGTATCTTCAGAGACCCGGGATCATTTCTGTGTGTGCTGATAAGCAGGGTAGCGGAAAGTGAATGACTTGGAGAAAGTCGTTTATTCACGCAATATAAATAATTAATATATACAGACAATTATGAAAATCAACAATTATTAAAACAGTAATAGCCAGTATGAAAAATAAAAGAAGGGAGAAAAATACTTATGGTTTGTGGAAATATGTCTTTTTGTGGGAAAATCGTCAAGTTCAAGCAAAACGGTTTCAAGTTCTTAGAGTTCTTTGTTGCAGAGTAAAGTTCAGCAAGATTTAGAATCCAAACAAAATGGAGGATGGCCTTTGTTTTAGCTCTGGCAATATGGCCACCACTTGTTCCTCATAGTGGCCGTGTGTCCTGAAGATGGTAAAGGGAGGAACTTCTTCCCAGGCAGCTCATTCACTTTTAATGGAGCTGAGCTCAGAGGCGGGCTTCCAGAGTCGGCCCCCCAGGCCGGACTATGGTAATCACATCTGGGCAGGGGCTTTAGCAAACTCATAATCCTGACAGGTTCCCTAGGCAGACCTGCGCGGCCGGCACACAGATAATAATTACATATTCTCGATCCCCAGAACCTACCGATTAATATGATATCAAACTTGGGCATGTTTGCATGCCCGGTTAAAAAACGGTGGAATTCCCAGCGTTCTGGTTAGGCTAGGGGCCCAAATTTAATATCAAAACACTCACAAGATCCGGACCAGCAGAATGATATAACTTCCACATTTCTCCGATGTATGGTACTTCTAAAACATGCATAAAGATCATAACTCTATGTTTCCCTATCCTGGCTGAATGGTTCCGCTAAGTCTGCCCCCAGACTCCTGGTTTGTTAATTAACATCTGAGTGTTACCCCTCTGGCTTCATTAGCAAGTCACAGGGCACAGGCTTCATGAAAAGAACTAGGCTAACTATTTCTCTGAAGACAGCAGAGACCCCCCAGGCTGGACTGCCTGGTGTCCACAGACATGAGATTCTGATTGGGGCAGCGCAACGACAACCGAGGCAGGAAGTCGGTTGCGGCTGCGTTTTCTGCGCACTGACGGCTCGCCCGTCACACCTCCCCTTTCTGATGCTGTGTAGGGGGTTGTCACCAAGACATCCTCCGTAGCAGCCATTGGCGCTGTTGGGTCTAGTTCCCCCTGACACCGGGACAGCCCATCGGCGTTTTGGTGTCGGCTGCCCGCTTTGTGTTGGATCGTAAAGTCGTACTGTTGCAATGACAGGCTCCACCGTAGGAGCTTGCCATTGGTCCCAGCAGTACGGTTTAGCCAACTGAGGGGGTTATGGTCGGTAACGATCGTGAAAGAGCGGCCGTACAGATACGATTGTAGTTTCTGTAGGGCCCACACGATCGCTAGGCACTCCTTTTCAGTGGTGGAGTAGGCTACCTCTCGGGGCAGGAGCTTCCGGCTCAGGTAGAGGATAGGGTGTTCATCTCCCCTTCCATCCACCTGGCTGAGGACTGCGCCGAGACCGTAGTCAGAGGCATCGGTTTGCACAACAAACCGACGACTGAAATCCGGGGCTTGAAGCACAGGGGCACTCGCGAGTGCCTGCTTCAACGCTCGGAAGGCGTTCTCGCAAGCGGGGGTCCAGCTAACAACCTTGGGGTGTTTCTTGCTAGTGGCATCGGTCAGGGGCTTCGCCAGGGTACTATAGGCTGGAACAAATTTCCTATAGTAACTGGTGGTCCCCAGGAACGCCTGGACCTGCTTTTTCGTGATAGGCCGAGGCCATGCCAGGATGGCGTCAACCTTTCCCGTGTCAGGTTTCAGGGTGTTACCCCCCACCCGGTGACCTAAGTACTGCACCTCGGTCATACCAATCTGACACTTACTCGGCTTAACTGTCAGATTGGCTGCGGCCAGCCTCTCTAGTACCTGGGACAGGTGTTTGAGGTGTTCCTCCCAGGTGGGGCTGAACACCGCAATGTCATCCAAGTACGCTACAGCGAACCCTTGCAGTCCCTCCAGCAGGTCGTTTACGGCCCGCTGAAACGTGGCAGGAGCGTTCTTCATCCCAAAGGGCATCATCGTGAACTCGAAGAGGCCAAAAGGGGTGATGAAGGCCGACTTCTGCCTCGCGTCAGGTGCAAGTGGTATCTGCCAGTACCCCTGGCTCAGATCCATGATTGATAGGTACCTGGCGGACGCCAGCGTATCCAACAACTCATCGATGCGAGGCATGGGGTAGGCGTCTGTAGTGGTGATGGCGTTCAACTTCCTGTAGTCCACGCAGAACCGAGTTGTCTGGTCCTTCTTGGGGACCAGGACAACAGGGGCTGCCCAGGCACTACAGGACTTTTGAACAACCCCTAGCTCCAGCATCTCCCTCACCTCTTTCTGCATGTCCGCTTGCACCTCTGGGGAGACGCGGTAAGCAGGTTGCCTGATGGGGGGATGGGTGCCCGTATCTACCCTATGCACTGCCAGACTGGTCCGCCCCGGGGCACCGGAGAAGGTTTGCTGGTACGGACCCAGCACCTCCTGCAACTGCTCTTGCTGGGACGAGGAGAGTTGTGGGTTGACGCTGAGGTCGCTGTCCACATCTCGTATATCAGCCAGCAGGTCTAACAGGGGGTCTGCCTCTCCCTGCTCTAACCGGCTGCACACTGGCAGCACATACTTGGTCCTGTCATGGTGGGCCTTCAGCATGTTGACATGAAAGCTTTTCTGTTTCCTGCCTCCCATGTTCACCAGATATGTCAGAGGGTTTAACCGTTGCACTATAGTGTAGGGTCCCTCCCAGG
Organism: Hyperolius riggenbachi; assembly: GCF_040937935.1. Taxonomy (NCBI): domain Eukaryota; kingdom Metazoa; phylum Chordata; class Amphibia; order Anura; family Hyperoliidae; genus Hyperolius; species Hyperolius riggenbachi. The sequence continues at coordinate 220,967,255 of NC_090649.1, read as the reverse complement.
CCGCTTGCAGCTTGTTCTGCCTCACTGGAAGAAGGGCATACACTTTGTCACCTACTGCAAATGACCGCTCTACAGCAGTGCGGTCATACCAGAGTTTTTGTTTGGCCTGAGCCTGGGCCATGTTTTCCGTTACCATTTCTGTGAGGGACTCCATCTTGTCCCTGAACCTGAGAACGTAATCAACTACAGAGACATCTGTGGGGTCCCCCTTGCCCTCCCACGTCTCCCGCATCAATTGGAGGGGTCCTCGGACATTCCTACCATACAGGAGCTCGAACGGGGAGAACCCGGTAGATTCCTGCGGCACCTCCCTGTATGCAAACAACAGATGAGGCAGGTATCGTTCCCAGTCCCCACCTTGCGACTCAACAAACGTGGTCAGCATTTGCTTCAGCGACCCGTTGAACCTTTCACACAGTCCATTGGTCTGCGGGTGGTAGGGACTGGAGACAATGTGCGTCATCTGTATCTTTTTGCACAGGGCCTCCATGAGTCCGGACATAAACTGGGTTCCCTGATCAGAGAGCATCTCCGCAGGGAACCCGACTCGGGAGAAAATGTTAAGTAGCGCATCGGCTACCTTGTCCGCCCTCAGGGAGGAAAGTGCCATGGCCTCAGGATAGCGGGTGGCGTAATCCACCACCGTCAGGATGTACCTTTTGCCACTGCTGCTGGGAGTGGGCAACGGTCCAATTATGTCGACCGCCACTCTGTGAAAGGGCTCACCTATGATTGGCAGTGGACACAAGGGAGCTTTGCGGGGATTCCCAGCCCTTTTTACCTTTTGGCAAATGGTACATGAGCGGCAGTAGTTCGTCACATCTATCCGCATTTGAGGCCAGTAGAAATGTCCCCGGATACGATCAAGTGTCCTGTGGATCCCCAAGTGCCCGGCCAGGGGAACGTCATGTGCGGACTTCAGCACATGCCCCCGGAAGGCACTAGGTACCACAAGCAACTTGGTACCCATTCCCATTTCACCTTCGGTGGGGTGTACAGGCTCACTGTACAACTTCCCGCCTTCCCAGTATACCTTGAAGGTAGCCTCGTCTGTGAGGGGCTCAGAAGCCTGTTTTCTGAGGGCCTCGAGGCTAGGGTCAGTCTGGAGTGCTTGCACAAATGCAGCACTCTCACTCTCAGCCAGCTGGCCCGTGGCATATGAGGTTCGTGGCTGAAGGGTACCATCCCTGTGGTCAGAGGAGGGGGAGGAGGCCGGAACCTCCTCCACCTGTTCTGAGCTCAGGTCCTGAGCAGTACGGCTGCGTGTTACTGCTAGCACAGGTATACCTTCAGAATGGCACATATTGGCATCACCTACATCATTGTTACAAGCATTAATAACAGTAACAGGAACATTTTCATCACAGACAGTTTGTACATCAACCACAGGTTCCCTTGAACTGGGCACGTTCAACCCACCTCCCCCCTGTTCTTGCCCCTGGGTGCAAAGTACCTGGGTGTGGGCAGAGAGTCCGTCTCCGTCCTGGCATTCCACAGGGCTTGGTGCAGGTTCATAGTACGACACCAGCGTGCCTAAGTCGGTCCCCAGCAAAACAGGGACCGGCAGTTGGTCCAGGATCCCAACAACCTTCTCGTGGACCCCCACCCCCCAGTCGATGGACACCCGGGCTTGGGGAATGTGCGAAAGAGTGCCCCCCACTCCAGTGAGGGTGAGGTACTGGTCAGGAATGATTGCTTCTGCGGGGACAAGGTGTGCACGCACCAGAGTGACATCTGCTCCGGTGTCACGGAAACCAGTGACAAGCTGGTCATTCACAGTAACCAGCTGGTGATTGCTTGTGATGGGGGAGTTCCCTGTCCCCTTTGCAAACATCAGGTTGGATGCGGCTCCTGGTTGGGGTACGCTGGCGGGTGTCTGGCGAGGTGCGGGTGGTCCAGGTGCTGGGGTGGTCTGCCTCCGCTCCGGACAGGTGAACTTCATGTGTCCCGTCTTGTGGCAGTAGTGACAGGTGACCTCTCCAGGGGCTGCAGACCTGGGTGCAGAAGCTGTGCTGGCTGGCCTCTGTGGCGGACGGCGCACAGGGGCAGGAGAGTCTGCCGAGGTATTGGGCTGACCTCCCCTCCAGCTGGATGGGACAGTCCTGCGGGTATCAGCCACCCGGGTAGTTGCAAAAGTCTCAGCAAGGTCTGCAGCGACAGTTGCTGAAGCCGGCTTACGTTCTAGCACAAATTGTCGTACATCAGCAGGGCAAATGTTCAGAAATTGTTCCAGGACTATCAAGTCCTCCAGGACGCCATAAGACCCTTTGGTGAGGCCTAGCGTCCACTGGCGGAGTGTGGTGAGCAAGCTGCTGACCACATCTCGGTACGAATCAGAAGACTTTTTCTGCCAGGCCCTGAACTTTTTCCGATAGGCTTCTGGCGTCAGCTGGTACTTAGTAATGATAGCGTCTTTTATAGCAGCATAATCATTATCCTTTTCCGCAGGCAATTCTGCGAAAGCATCAAGCGCTTTGTAGCGCAGCAAAGGTGTCAGATGTCTGGCCCACTGGTCTTGGGACAGACGATACTGATGGCATGCTTTTTCGAAAGATCGCAAAAACAAGTCAATGTCTGTGTCTTTCTCGATATTAGCAAATTTAAATTTTGCACTTACGGGTGGTGCAGCTCCTTCAGCAGGGAGGCTGGGCGGTGAACTCCGGCTGGCCTGTTGCACTTTTGCCATGTTTAGCTCATGCTGTCGTTGGCGCTCCCGTTCTCGCTCAGCGGCTGCAGCAGCAGCGGCTTGCCACTCCCGTTCCTCCCGCATTTGGCGCTACTCACGCATGTACTGCAGGTACTTGTCCAGGTCAGTGTCCATCAGCTTTTGTAATGCCTGCTGCATTAGCGGATCAGTACAAACGGACAGTCCAGTACTGGCCGGTTCCAGGCGAGTACTTTCAGAAACTCTGGGATTGGGGTCCACACTGACATTCTCCGGCGTAACTGTTGATGCAGGGCCCTCAGGATGCACAACCTCTGTACGGTCAGGAGTCTCAGTCTCTGGTTCCCCTCGATTGTCAGATGGGCTGGTATCCACTTCAGCGGACACTCCCGGCTCCCGCAGTTGCTGGGTATCCCATTGAAACAATTCCGTTACCAGGTCCTGTTTCTTGCGGCCGACATCAATGCCTCTCTCTTGGCAAAGATTTTGCAGGTCCGCCAGGCCCATTTTCTTGTAGTTCCCGGACATTTCCATGCCAAATAAAATAAAACTTTTGGGGAGGGGTACTGGCTACACAGTCTCTCTGTATATATAAAAAATATATTGCCTTCCAGCTACACCAACGAATTAGTTAGTTTCTCGATAGCGCTAGCGCTATCGTAGATACTTTCAGCACAACACAGATCCCAACCGCTGCCTAACACTGTCACAAGGGCCCTCAGTGGCTGACCGCACTTAGCCTTCTAAACGGTGCCAGCGCACAGATCGTGCGAACTCTGGTCGCAGTCAATGCGCAGGAACCGTTAAGAATTAGCCGCAGACAACTCAGAAGGAAGCCTGTGAGACACGGGTGATTACCACTTCACCCACTGGTTCAGAGTAAACTGCCACCACCGCGGTTATCATGGGACCGTGGGGCCCACTAACTGACTGACTAATCCTGCGAATAAAACGGTTAAACACACGATATTCTGTCTAGCCAACAACAAACAAACAGTAGCGTATCTTCAGAGACCCGGGATCATTTCTGTGTGTGCTGATAAGCAGGGTAGCGGAAAGTGAATGACTTGGAGAAAGTCGTTTATTCACGCAATATAAATAATTAATATATACAGACAATTATGAAAATCAACAATTATTAAAACAGTAATAGCCAGTATGAAAAATAAAAGAAGGGAGAAAAATACTTATGGTTTGTGGAAATATGTCCTTTTGTGGGAAAATCGTCAAGTTCAAGCAAAACGGTTTCAAGTTCTTAGAGTTCTTTGTTGCAGAGTAAAGTTCAGCAAGATTTAGAATCCAAACAAAATGGAGGATGGCCTTTGTTTTAGCTCTGGCAATATGGCCACCACTTGTTCCTCATAGTGGCCGTGTGTCCTGAAGATGGTAAAGGGAGGAACTTCTTCCCAGGCAGCTCATTCACTTTTAATGGAGCTGAGCTCAGAGGCGGGCTTCCAGAGTCGGCCCCCCCAGGCCGGACTATGGTAATCACATCTGGGCAGGGGCTTTAGCAAACTCATAATCCTGACAGGTTCCCTAGGCAGACCTGCGCGGCCGGCACACAGATAATAATTACATATTCTCGATCCCCAGAACCTACCGATTAATATGATATCAAACTTGGGCATGTTTGCATGCCCGGTTAAAAAACGGTGGAATTCCCAGCGTTCTGGTTAGGCTAGGGGTCCAAATTTAATATCAAAACACTCACAAGATCCGGACCAGCAGAATGATATAACTTCCACATTTCTCCGATGTATGGTACTTCTAAAACATGCATAAAGATCATAACTCTATGTTTCCCTATCCTGGCTGAATGGTTCCGCTAAGTCTGCCCCCTGCTGGGATTAGCTTCCTTGGCTCTGAAAAGACTCCTGGTTTGTTAATTAACATCTGAGTGTTACCCCTCTGGCTTCATTAGCAAGTCACAGGGCACAGGCTTCATGAAAAGAACTAGGCTAACTATTCCTCTGAAGACAGCAGAGACCCCCCAGGCTGGACTGCCTGGTGTCCACAGACATGAGATTCTGATTGGGGCAGCGCAACGACAACCGAGGCAGGAAGTCGGTTGCGGCTGCGTTTTCTGCGCACTGACGGCTCGCCCGTCACACGCTTTAATAACTGGGACAAATGGGCAAATAAAATGTGTGGGTTTTAATTACGGTAGTGTAACGATTGGTGTAGCAACACATGTCACAGACCGCAAGGCCGGTCTGCGGATGGGGTAAATCGATCAGCGTCAGAAATCCTCTCACACGGTCATTTGTTCATCACGAAGGGTAACCCGCGTTCGCAATTTGATGAACTGACTAATGGAGGGAGCGTTCTGCCACTACCGGATTCACCACACACATACAATTCAAAGATCTGCCACCAAGCGAGTTACACAGCCCGCTACTGTACTTATACTAGGACTTCGAGAACGCTCTATTAACCCCTAGAAGTATGCCGGAACCTGGGTCAGATCGTTATATCTGGGCCGGGTTCTCGTATACGGGTTATAAATATACACTTCTATTAAACACAGGGTAGCGATTTCAGGAGAATAGGTACGATTGTGTATGTTCAACAACAGGTCATAACCGCTAAACGATTTTTAAAACGTTTAATAACAAAAATGCATTACATACAGTTATATACACCTATTAAAATATAAACACAGAGCTAAAAAAATAAAAAGGAATAAAATCAGAAAATTCTTACTTAGTTAGCTGAGCAGTCCATTTGAAGAATGAAGAAAAATAGTCCAGTTTAATAGTAGGCATTCAGGTTAAGAGTCTTTGAACACTGCAGGCGCTGGCTCTCCTTAGCGCCTGCATGGACGTTCCTTAGTCGATGGAATTTGGAGAACTCAGGGAGGAGTTCCTCGCAAACACTTGACTGACCTGAGTTTTGGGGCTGTCCCTACCTGGAAAGTAGGGGTGTTTAAGGCAGGGTTACCTCCTGGCAGCCAGGTTGCCGCCTCCAGACTCAGCAAGAAATGTACCGATTATTTATAATCTGTGTAACTCCGCCCCAGATTGGCGCATCGCAAATCCGAGACTATATTCATAAGCGGCTTGCGACCCGCTATTAAACGAGGCTATACACGCCTAGTCTATTGCATTCGCTCTACACAGGCCGGATAAAGTGGTTCCTCTATTGATTCCTGACAGCCAGAGAATTATAATTCATGTGAATTATAGAACTGTTTCCTAGGTATCAGGAAATTTAATTTTTGTCTTGCTGTGCCAAACCTATTTTGAATTATTAATAAATGAATATTCCCTTTGTTTGAGGTTATGAGTTTGGAGGGAAATTTGAATCTCAACCAGGTTGAGCTGGTTTGGTGGAGATGAGCTGTGTGGCCAAATGGCTTCTGCCCAGGGGAGTTAGCCACTTGTGAAATTCTTTCCTGACCTGAACAGGATGTGGGGGAGGGACTGTTGCTCTCAGTAAGAAGAGCAAAAGAAAGGTATCTATTGTATATTGACACAGGTCTGACAGGAATTGTGCACGACCATACGAAAATCGTTGGCGATTACGCACACGACTTTCCGTAATATTCGTCACAACACAGACGTCTGATTATGTGTGATCTGCAGAATCACCAATAATGCAAGTATAGCTAGCAGAATAGCAAAGTGTATAGTGCTTGGAGCAACAGTAACTGAATAGTTTGACTAGACCTCACCAGAGGAGCTGGTGGATACTATCAGAGAGCACCTCACCAGTGACAAGGGCTCACTGGTGAGTAGAGTGGTCAGACAGGCTAGGATCGGCAACAGGCGGGCAGGTACAGTACAAAATCGGCAGGCAAGAGAGTAATAAGATATCAGGCAGAGTTCAGCAACAGAGTCAGATGGGAAGAGGTACAGAATCGATTAGCAAGAGCAGGGTCAGAGATAAGCCAGAGTCATACACAGAATATCAAAATATACAATAATCCTAGTCTTAGTGAAATCCCTGGTTTCCTCCCAGATCAAAGCACACCGGATACTATCTAAGGTCTGAGCGCTAACACATAAGCATTCGCAACAGCATATAGGTTGCGAGTGAACACTGAAGGCTTATGAAGCAGAGGAGACCCCACGTCCGCGCCCACCTCAATCAGCCAATCCGGAGCGCCGTGAGTCTCCTCTGACGTCAGCCGACCGGCTGGTCAGCTGACGCACCTCCTCCCCGCATAAAGGTCCTGTCTCCGCGCGCGCCCGCACGATACAGCAACCCTATGGGCAAATGACAACCCCGTCCTCGGCGTACTAGACGCCAGAGGAACGGGCGAAGTCCCTGAGCAGGAAAGCGAGGCGGCTGCGGAGACACCCTGCGTGCCCACTTCTGCGGATGTTACAGATAGCATGTATTATTTTAAAACTATATTGGCCAAAAATTGAGAAATAATTGTTTTAAATTTTTCCTGGTAAAATGCATGTAGAATAAAATAATGCCTAGCAGAATGTACCACCCATAGAAAGCCTAATTGGTGACGGGAAAAAAAAAAAAAAAAAGATAGATAGTTTCATTGTGATAAGTAATAATAAAGTTATAGGCAAATGAATGGCAGGAGCACTGAAAGGTGAAAATTACTCAGGTACAGAAAGGTAAAAACTCCTCAGTAGGGAAGTGGTTAAAGCTCATAAGCATGAGTGACAACTTCTAGTGTGCAGTTGTTGATCATAAAAAGGGGAGCTATTCACAGGAATGAATTCTGTAGCATCCATGGAGATTAAACACTGCTGTTCACATTCAATCTGAAAAACCTGGACTGATAAAAAATAAGGCGCCACTGCCTGTGCTTCTCTGACCAAAACCATGTTTAGGGCCTGACCCCACTGACGCAGTTGTGTCCGCTTCTCAGCAACTGTAACATTGATGTGTAACTGAAAAGCGGACACAGCTGCGTCAGTAGGGTGGCCCTTAACGAACAAAGGTTTGACGCTTATTTATCAAACAAGTCAGATCATAAAATGTTTGTTAATCATTATGTATACATACTAGGGCTGCACGGTTTTGCGGTTTTAAACCGAAACCGCGGTTCGTGTGAAGACGATCTGGTGATCGTCAGTATCCACGGTTTTCAGAGTGCCCGCTGTCTGTACGCTTGGCCGCATGGTCCGCCTACCGCTGCGCCGAGGAGATCCACTGATTGGCCAGAAGCAGTGCATATTTATGATTGTTAATGAGCCGGCCAGCGGGGGGCGGATACACTCGAGCGAGCGGCACACAGCTTTACCAATCGCTGGATAGCGATGGAATGACGGCAGCGGTAGGCGGAGCTGTACAGAGCGTACAGCTCCGCCTACCACTGCCATCATTCCATCGCTATCCAGCGAGTGGTAACGCTGTGTGCCGCTCGCTCGAGTGTATCCGCCCCCCGCTGGCCGGCTCATTAACAATCATAAATATGCACTGCTTCTGGCCAATCAGTGGATCTCCTCGGCGCAGCGGTAGGCAGACAATACGGCCAAGTGTACAGGGCACAGCGGGCACTCTGAAAACGGCAGATACTGACGATCACCAGATCGTATTCACATGAACCGCCCCCCGCTGCCCGGGACTTAGGCAATCGTCCGCCGCACATTGTTTATTTTTAAGCCCCAGCCCAGGGTCATCATAGAGGACTTAGTTCACAGCAGGCTGAATGTGCATTGCCTGAAATACAATGCACAGCTAAATGGTCTGACACAGAGTCCGCCACAGCTAGGCTCCACCCCCCTTCGCCGCCATCATACGCTCCAGATCATGTTCAGCCCCCTGCCATCAACCTGACAGACCCTAACCCTGCCCTCATACACGGGACATGCATGCTAAAGCTTGTTTTTAAAAAATCGTGAAAAAAAATCGAAATTGCAATTTCTGAGAGAAAAATCGCAATTTCAATTTTTCCCTAAAATCGTGCAGCCCTAATACATACGTCACATTGCTTTCTATATGTAATAAGCACTGTACCCCACTTAGGCTGGGAAGTTACAATGAAGACAGAAAAATTCACTCCTGCAAAAGTGCTCTTATTATGGTGACAGGCCAAGTCTGACCAGTGGCAGCGCCTTGTTATTATGCAATAAGAGGCCACTCGTGAAAAGCTAGCCATACACTCAATGGCTATCATTCATAAAGCATTTCCGCATGCGGAAATGCTTAATACCGCTGACTTTACCGACCACTCGGCAACTGCTGCATTCATAAAGCCTCTTTCCGCATAAAAAGCTGACATTCCCGTGCAGAGCGATACATTTCCGCCTTGTGCGGAGTTTTTCTAGATTAATCTAGAAAAGGTAACAAACACATCCATTCATAAAGATTAGAGCAAGCGGTATGCAGACGGAAAATACCGCTTGCTCGACAGTAGCGATAGGCGGGCGGATTACTTGTAAATGAATGGGACGGACCTCCCAAGCAGCATCAGACAGAGGAGCGCACGGAGGGAATCGGGCAGCTTTTATGTTTCCGCATGTCTTCCGCCACGCTACCGCCAGCTTCCTCCAGAAAACCTCCGCACTTGTATCGCAACAGGCAACTTCTTTATGAATGACCACCCAGAAGTCTTAAGTACCGCTTGCGGAGAAGAACGGTGTTTTCCCGCACTACCGACAGCTCCTTTATGAATTCTAGCCAATGTGGCAAAATCATCAATCACTCTCCGATTGTAATATAATCAGAGAGAGATTGATTCTTACCACACACAGCACAGTGATTTTGAGTTGATTTTAGAAGGAAATCTATTAAAAATTGTTTGAACCGCAGCGCTGCACTGATCCATGTTGTGCAACTCTATGGGCTGTCAATCTACCGCTGCTCCTGAGGAGAATTCCCATCCTGTCTGATAGTTTTGATACATTTTTGGTTTAGCACCAGAAATCAAGTGAGAAAATCGATGAGTGTATGGCCGCTATAGCAGTCCCATTCCAACAGCAGGGAGAATGGTGTTGCTTTGACAAGAAAAAAAGAACTCGGTATGCAATATGCATGAAACTATCAGACGTTTTCTCTTAATAACCCTAAATGAAATTTTTGTACAAAATAAAAAAGTGAACAAACTTTATGCTTGCACCACTGCTGACAGATCATAACCTGTAATAAACGCTACCAGTGATGATGAATGATAACTAAGCAAGAGAAGCAGCTAAGGGTGTCCATACATTACTTGATTTTGCGGGCTGATCGACCATTCCATCTGATAATTTTATCGAATCGGTACTGCAACATTGCCACAGATCCTTTGATTGATTTCAGCTCTAAATTAGTCAAAAGGATCGATCGGGCATGCTGGAAAATCTCAGACATAAATATTCGGTCTTCTATTTCAGCGTCCTCCCCAAAGTTTATGTATCCTCGCCCTGTGTCCATGGTGAGTGCTGAAGTTGAGTGATAAAGGCTCACCTGTTCACTGGCACAACCCCTGGCCACCTGTTGTGTCGGGCATCACCGAGAGTGTCACTACTAGCGCTGGTGTCACATGGTACAGCTGCCCGCAGGGACGCCGAATACAGGAGGAAACCTGGAGTTGCAGATAGATGAGCCTTCATCACTCAACGTGGGCACAGGGGGCAGATGATACACACATGCACTCCCACATCCCCTCCATGCTGCACCTCAATACTTTATGCATTGCACAAGATGAACTTTTTTGCATGTCACTTTCTAGGGAAGCAATAAACCACTGTATGAAGCAATAAACCACTGCCAGTAGTGCCAAGCTGTTACATCGTCTTCACTGTTGATACACACATGCACTTGTGGGAGTGGCCAGGCAGGACAATTTCCAACAGATTTCAGAGTTGATAACTAGAGTTTTCAGGGATTCTAATTTACTTCATAAGATTCATTAACATACATTGTGCAGAGATGTTTACACAACAGTTAAAGCAAATGAAATTCTTACCTCATAAAACATGTACAGGGAAAGTAGTGTCAGTCCAAGATTATAAACCACTAGAATTCCTCTACATGAAGCAGGTTGTCTGTTTTGCATGTACTTTGGTCCTATCCATACAATAAATAAATAGAGGGCAGTGCATACAAAGGTGGGAATATAGTTATCCAACATGAACCATCCTTTCACTCGTGGGTCTGTAACAACATCAAAATAAGAAGTTAGAAAGATTGTAATGAACTTTAGGAGCAAAATGATTTAGCATCTGTGGAATGTTCCTAGCTAATCAGTCAGACCAGGACCAATAGTAACATCTGTAAGGAGAAGTATACTGAAAAATCCTACTAAACTACAAATTCCATTTGAACCGAGAGAGATATGGAGGCTGCCATATTTATTTTCTTTTAAACAATACCAGTTGCCTGGCTGTTCTGACAATCCTCTGCCAATACTTTTATCGATAGACCGTGAACAAGCATGTAGATCAGATGTTTCTGACTAAAGTCTGACTGGATTAGCAGCATGCTTTTTCAGGTGTGTAATTTAGACACTACTGATTCATGAAAGATCAGCAGGCCTGCCAGTCAACTGGCAATTTTTTAAAAGGAAATAAAGATGGCAGCCTCCATATCCCTCTCAGTTTAGGTGTCCTTTAAACCTTTACAGACCCTAAACTGCATATTAAGTCAGTATTAATCACTTGAGGACCACAGTCTTTTCGCCCCTTAAAGAGGAACTCCAGTGAAAATAATGTAATAAAAAAAGTGCTTCATTTTTACAATAATTATGTATACATGATTTAGTCAGTGTTTGCTCATTGTAAAATCTTTCCTCTCCCAGATTCACATTCTGACATGTATTACATGGTGACATTGTTACTGGGGGCAGATTATGAGTCATACAGCGCCCCCGATGGTCTGTTTGTGAAAATCATATTTCTCATGTAAAAGTGGGTATCAGCTACTGATTGGGATAAAGTTCAATTCTTGGTCGGAGTTTCTCTTTAAGGACCAGAGCCTTTTTCTCCATTCAGACCACTGCAGCTTTCACGGTTTATTGCTCGGTCATACAACCTACCACCTAAATGAATTTTAGCTCCTTTTCTTGTCACTAATGATTGAAATGATTTTTTTTTACTTTCTGTGCTGACATTTTTCAAATAAAGTAAAATTTCTGTATACATTTTTGTCCAAATTTATTGTGCTACATGTCTTTGATAAAAAAAAAAATCCATTCAGTGTATATTATTGGTTTGGGTAAAAGTTATAGCGTTTACAAACTATGGTGCCAAAAGTGAATTTTCCCATTTTGAAGCATCTCTGACTATTCTGACCACCTGTCATGTTTCATGAGGTGCTAAAATTCCAGGATAGTATAAATACCCCCCAAATGACCCCATTTTGGAAAGAAGACATCCTAAAGTATTCACTGAGAGGCATGGTGAGTTCATAGAAAATTTTATTTTTTTGTCACAAGTTAGCGGAAAATGACACTTTGTGACAAAAAAAAAAAAAAATTCCATTTCTTCTAACTTGCGACAAAAAAAAAAAAAAAAAAAAAAAAAAAAAAAAATGAAATCTGCCACGGACTCACTATGCTCCTCTCTGATTTTGTATTTTTACACATACCCATGCTGGGTGGGAGAAATATCTCTGTAAAAGACAATTTGATTTTTTTTTTTTATACACACAATTGTCCATTTACAGAGATATTTCTCCCACTCAGCATGGGTATGTGTAAAAATACACCCCAAAACACATTATACTACTTCTCCTGAGTACGGCGATATCACGTGTGGCACTTTTTTGCACCCTAACTGCGCTAAGGGGCCCAAAGTCCAATGAGTACCTTTAGGATTTCACAGGTCATTTTGCGACATTTGGTTTTAAGACTACTCCTCACGGTTTAGGGCCCCTAAAATGCCAGGGCATTATAGGAACCCCACAAATGACCCCATTTTAGAAAGAAGACACCTCAATGTATTCCGTTACGAGTATGGCGAGTTCATAGAAGATTTTATTTTTTGTCACAAGTTAGCGGAAATTGATTTTAATTGTTTTTTTTTTCCACAAAGTGTCATTTTCCGCTAACTTGTGACAAAAAATAAAATCTTCTATGAACTCGCCATACTCGTAACGGAATACATTGGGGTGTCTTCTTTCTAAAATGGGGTCATTTGTGGGGTTCCTATACTGCCCTGGCATTTTAGGGGCCCTAAACCGTGAGGAGTAGTCTTGAAACCAAATGTCGCAAAATGACCTGAGAAATCCTAAAGGTACTCATTGGACTTTGGGCCCCTTAGCGCACTTAGGGTGCAAAAAAGTGCCACACGTGGTACCGCCTTACTCAGAAGAAGTAGTATAATGTGTTTTGTGGTGTATTTCTACACATACCCATGCTGGGTGGGAGAAATATCTCTGTAAATGACAATTTTCTGATTTTTTTTTTTTTACTCACAATTGTCCATTTACAGAAATATTTCTCCCACCCAGCATGGGTATGTATAAAAATACACCCCAAAACACATTATACTACTTCGGAGTACGGCGATACCACATGTGTGACACTTTTTTTGCAACCTAGGTGCGCTAAGGGGCCTAACATCCTATTCACAGGTCATTTTGAGGCATTTGGATTCTAGACTACTCCTCACGGTTTAGGGCCCCTAAGATGCCAGGGCAGTATAGGAACCCCACAAGTGACCCCATTTTAGAAAAAAGACACCCCAAGGTATTCTGTTAGGTGTATGACGAGTTCATAGAAGATTTTATTTGTTTTCACAAGTTAGCGGAAATTGATTTGTATTTTTTTTTTCACAGTGTCAATTTCCGTGAATTTTGTGGAACCGGTCATAAGCAGGGTGGCCTCTTTGATGACAGGTTGTATTGGGCCTGATCTGATGGATAGGAGTGCTGGGGGGGGGGGTGACAGGAGGTGATTGATGAGTGTCTCAGGGGGTAGTTAGAGGGGAAAATAGATGCAATCAATGCACTGGGGAGGTGATCGGAAGGGGGTCTGAGGGGGATCTGAGGGTTTGGCCGAGTGATCAGGAGCCCACACGGGGCAAATTAGGGCCTGATCTGATGGGTAGGTGTGCTAGGGGGTGACAGGTGGTGACAGGAGGTGATTGATGGGTGTCTCAGGGTGTGATTAGAGGGGGGAATAGATGCAAGCAATGCACTGGCGAGGTGATCAGGGCTGGGGTCTGAGGGCGTTCTGAGGGTGTGGGCGGGTGATTGGGTGCCCTAGAGGCAGATAGGGGGTCTAATCTGATGGGTAGCAGTGACAGGTGGTGACAGGGGGTGATCAGTGGGTGATTAGATGGCAGAACAGATGTAAACAATGCACTTTGGAGGTGATCTGAGGGTAGGTCTGGGGCAATCTGATGGTGTGGGAGGGTGATCAGATGCCCGTAAGAGGCAGGTTAGGGTCTGATCTGAAAAGTGGCAGTGACAGGTGGTGATTGACGGGTGAATGACAGGTGATTACAGGGGAGAAAAGATGTATACAGTACACAGGAAGGGGGGGGGGGGGGGGAGGTCTGGGGGGGTCTGAGGTCGTTCTGAGGGTGTGGGCGGGTGATTGGGTGCCCTAGGGGCAGATAAGGGTCTGATCTGATGGTTAGCAGTGACAGGTGGTGACAGGGGGTGATTGATGGGTGATTAGTGGGTGTTTAGAGGAGAGAACAGATGTAAACAATGCACTTGGGAGGTGATCTGACGTCGGGTCTGCGGGCGATCTGATGGTGTGGGTGATCAGATTGCCTGCAAGGGGCAGGTTAGGGGCTGATTGATGGGTGGCAGTGACAGGGGGTGATTGATGGGTGATTGACAGGTGATCAGTGGGTGATTTCAGGGAAGAACAGATGTAAATAATGCACTGGCGAATTGATAATGGGGGGTCTGAGGGCAATCTGAGCGTGTGGGCGGGTGATTGGGTGCCTGCAAGGGGCAGATTAGGGTCTAATCTGATGGGTAACAGTGACAGGTGGTGATAGGGGGTGATTGATAGGTAATTAGTGGTTGTTTAGAGGAGAGAACAGATGTAAACAATGCACTTGGGAGGTGATCTGACGGCGGGTCTGCGGGCGATCTGATGGTGTGGGTGGGTGATCAGATTGCCCGCAAGGGGCAGGTTAGGGGCTGATTGATGGGTGGCAGTGGGTTATTGACGGGTGATTGACAGGTGATCAGTGGGTTTTTACAGGGGGGATAGAGGCATACAGTACACGGGGGAGGGGGGGGGGTGATCAGGAGGGAGCAGGGGGCAGTTTAGGGCATAAAAAAAAAAATAGTGTTGACAGATAGTGACAGGGAGTGATTGATGGGTGATTAGGGGGGGGGGGGGGGTGATTGGGTGCAAACAGTGGTCTGGGGGGTGGGCACGGGGGGTCTGAGGGGTGCTGTGGGCGATCAGGGGGCGGGGGGGAGATCAGTGTGCTTGGGTGCTTACCGTGCTGGCTGCAGCCTGTATAATACACTTTGTATACATTACAAATACACTTTGTAGTGGCGATCGGGCAGATAGTAACCCGCCGGCGCTTCCAAATGGCTGGCGGGTTACAGCGCGAGGGGGGGCGGAGCCTGTCGCCGGCAGCTGATCGCGTCACGAATGACGCGATCGCCACCGCCGATGGGCGTATTGCGGTCGTTTGGGCCCAGCCCTTGCCGCCGCCCATCGGCTGTGGGCGGTCGGCAAGTGGTTAAAGAGGAACTCCAGTGAAAATTATGTAATAAAGTGCTTCATTTTTACAATAATTATGTATAAATTATTTAGTCAGTGTTTGCCCATTGTAAAAGCTTTCGTCTCCCTAATTTACATTCTGACATTTATCACATGGTGACATTTTTACTGCTGGCAGGTGATGTCGCTGGAAGTACATACATTAATACAGCGTTCCACATCACTTCTGACTCAGCAGCAAAGGCAGTGCTCTGCATTGCAAAAAAACAAGAGTCTCATATAATATTAAAGGTATTTGTGTGGGGTAAATAAAAAGGGTAGCATACATTTATAATGGGTTTTACACATTATACACAAGCCACTCTTTTTCAGCATAACACTCAGATACCTTTTATTGTTCAGTCCAGCCCAGCCATGTTCTTTCCAGTATATAACTGAATATGAATATGATGAATATAAATGATATGAATATAACAGCTAACAAGTATTTTATTTCCCATTTCAGCACTTCTCTCAGGGAGAACGCCAAACCCTGGAATAGAATATATTTCAATCACTCTCCAAGACACTTTCTGCCTGCAACTGCCCTGGACTATAGACTGATGAAGGAACTAAGGAATATTTCTCAAGTAAGCCGTTTACTTGACTTTCCTTTGAGGTGCTCAAGCAGCTGTTTTTATTTTGGATTAAATTCAATTATCTTACAGTATATGGACTGTACCCTGCATGCTGGCTGTGATCCCCTCGACATCACTATACATTTGTGCTGTTTTGTATACCAGGAGCCATGGCTGTCAACCAGTGCAGCTTCCTGTGGTTCACTAAAATGAATAGGAAAAAAAACTGTATTTTTTCCTATTCATAACCAGCCATTGCACTTCTCAGTTTCCAGGATGTTTGCATCATTTAACAAATACATGTGCGACAGCTGTGTGGAGTGACAGCTGGCGATCCCATTTCTGATAGCACTGTGCATAACCCTAATAGAAATACTAAGGATTCCCATAATCACCTTTACTAACCATGCACAAATCTTATAGGTAAGCAAGGTCTTCAAAAACTGTGTTTATTGCATTAACACTTTTCTCTCTCCCACATGAAGGTGCTTTTACTTTTTAACCCTCTGTGATAAACAGAGGGTCATAAAACACCCATTTACCTGGGAAGAAGAAGATGTATAAATCCATTATTAAGGGGGCTTCCAGATTCCACACAAGTCTACCCATACTCCTACTGGCACCTTCTCCAGAGGTTGGGAAGGATTCATTTTCTTCACAATACAAGATGTATTTGCTAAAGGCAGGGAGGTGGGCCATTTCCACACCTATTTTGCAGAGTACCTCTAATATTATGTACCACATGTGCTGGTATTATGCACGGGATGTCCGGATATCCACCCACATGTTCTACTGTACGCACTTTTTTTATTGAATAAAAAACAAAACCTAGTAGCGATGTTTTACATTACTAGAGAAGAACATTTTTGCTGCAGTTAATCTAATCCAAGTTATGAAGACTATAGGCTTGATTCACAAAGCGGTGCTAACAGTTAGCACCCTGGCGAAAAGCCCCTTATCATGCCTAAACTCAGTTTAGGCGTGATAAGTTTAAGCACCAACTGGGTTAACACCGCAGTGCACAGCTGATCAAAAGTTTTGCGCTAGCAAAGTCTGGTGCACTTTGCATAGAGTTTAATGGCGCTGCTTTGCGCGCGGGACTTTGCATGCGATCTAAAGATCTAGAGATTTTTTAATACGCACTGCAAATTCATATACTACCTACCCTACCTTGCTTATCCTTTCAGACACTGAGTGCAATTACACCTTGATTGAAAACTAGTTTAGTAAGTATTTTACACATTTGTGAGACCAGTATCTCGCTCATACCAAAGAGGGATGCATGCGGTGACCTGCCTCTTCGCATACTACAAGGATGTGCTAAATCTCAGCGGGAATTTGTATCCCAGCTACAAAAATACAGGTTTCATTCCATGGTACATGATACAGTATACTCGCATATAAGTCGATCCGCATATAAGCCGATCCCCCAACTTTTACCTTAAAGCCCCATGAAAAATGATTGACCCGCATATAAGCCGAGGGAAGGAAATGCTGGACTGGTGCAGATAGAAATGATAATCCGAGAGACTCAGAAAAACGCTAAAAGAGTGCTCCACTGTGCTGAATTTGTTGCAGGCTTTGGCAGAAGATGAGGGAAGAGGGTGCATTTATGAACTTCAGGATAGTCATTAGTGCCTCCCCCTCCTGATGCAACCCTCACTACAATAATAAGGTAAAAGACAAAGCTATGCATTGAGGCTGCATGACCCCCCAGGTAAAAACCTCCAAGTGCAGCACCCATCACAATGTAAAAGAAAAAGCTATCTGCTCGCCTGCCGCGTGACCCCCCTCCGCCACTCGTGC
This sequence comes from Hyperolius riggenbachi, assembly GCF_040937935.1. NCBI lineage: Eukaryota > Metazoa > Chordata > Amphibia > Anura > Hyperoliidae > Hyperolius > Hyperolius riggenbachi. The sequence goes on along the minus strand of NC_090649.1, from coordinate 220,949,632 downwards.
TCAGGGCTGCAGGTACAATCAGGTGGCCGAGTTACCCCCCAGCGCTCCACCAAACAAGAATGTTTGGCAGCTTTGAAGTGTCCGCTGTGTCTCTCCCTCTCTCGACCCCCCACTCGGAGTGTCTCTGCAGACTTATGCAAAGTGGTGTGGTTTCTTTTGCACAATCAGGTGGCCGTGTTACCCCCCCCCCCCCCCCCCAGTGTGCAACTAGACAATAATGTCTGGCAGCTTTGAAGTGTCCATTTGTGTCTCTCTGTCCCCCGTAGTCTTTCCCCAGGCATATGCATAGTGGTGCGGCTTCTTACCTCCGGGCCTCCTCCACCAAGACTCCTCCATAACTGAAGTCCATAGCAGTCTCGTCGCTATGACGCCCTCTTGTAGCGCCTTGTGTGACGCGGGGCGGGGATCATAGAGATGAGGCTGTTATAGATTTCCTTTACGGAGGAGTCTCGGCGGCGGCCCGGAGACAAGAAGCCGCACCACTTTGCATGAGTCTGCGGAGACACTTGGGGAAGGGAGAGAGAGAGAGAGAGAGAGACGCAGCGGGCACTTCAAAGCAATCTTGTCTGGCGGCACACTGAAGGGGAACACGGCCACCTGATTGCACCTGCAGCACATAGTAAGCACATGACTGGGGTGGTTACGCGGCAGTCAGTGGACAGTTTATTTTACAGTGCGGTGGGTGTTGTACTTGGGGGGGGGGGGGGAGACCCACTACATGCATGACTCGCATATAAGCCGACCCCCCCACTTTTGGAATACTTTATATGTCCCAAAAATTCGGCTTATATGCGAGTATATACGGTATGTAAAACTATTCTGCCACAGTTCAGTCCCTACCTGTGACTATAAGCCAAGACTGTATCTGCTCTACTTCCTTAACTAGTTTCTGTAAATCCCTTGGCAGGCCTTTTCCACCAGGTCTCAAACATCCCTCTCTAGTATCATCCGGACTCAGCCAACTCACGTGCTTAGGCAAAGACACATGACACTGAACCTCCATCTGAAACCTCCTATCAGATGCTAATTCATAATACAGTCAGGACTCCTAGGCTTCAATTCACTAAACATTACCTCATTCAGTAATGCAGAAACTAGCTGATTTTACCAATCATCTTGCCAATCACCAATTTGCTAAGGATGTTCCCGCACTGAAGGAAAATGACTGACTAGTGAGGTAAATAACCGACTCGTGCAATAAGTACCTAAATTAATTTAAATTCACAAAGATTAGAGCATGCTAAAAAAAAAAAAATTGGATTTGCCGGTAACTAGCAATCTGCATTTGGTAAACTAGACATACTAAAGAGATGGGAGATAGTCAATAGGGAGAGACACACAGTCCTGCTACTCACTCCATTTGATAATCACAAAGAAAAAAAATTCCTTTTAGATGTGCAGATCTATATACTGATACACAGAAGAGGGCACTCTAGTGGCATGCATGCACATCTAAAGGGATGCAGTAAGCCTTTTACTCACAAACCTAGAGCAGGAACAGCTCATGCAGATCACTTGTCAGAGAAGAATCACAGATTGCTGCAGATACCTACTCCACAGCTGGTAAGACTTCTATATTATTACGGAGCAGGTGTTGGTGAATTAAAGCAACATTTTCAACAATTAAAGTAGCATTTTACAGGCTTTTCTTTTTTTAGTTAATCAATTGAAGTCTTACTGCACCTGATAGCAGAGCAAAGAATCATCCTATTATTTTGTTTCCCGACTCCTAAACTGTTAATACTGGTTTCAGTCTAGTAACTGACTCGGTGTCCTGACCTGGTCATGCCTATCCTACCCTTGCATGGTGCTAACTATTTCTTTTATTACAATAAAGCCAGCTTTTCTGTCCTCCATTTTGACCGTATCTCTCCTGTTCTGTAGCTGTTCTGGCCCAACTACTGCAATGACACAACTGTCACTCACTATTTCTCAATCCTTACTATAATCTGGTATGACTGGGAGACTGCGGACCTCTGACACTTCATGGAAGACAATTTTTAAAATAATCCAATCCCAGTTTGCTATGTCACAATGGTTTTCCACTGTTCTCTACAGAACTTCACAGCTCAACTGGCACTTTTTTTTTTTTTTTTTTTTTTTTTTGTTTCTAAATGGTCCACTTATTTTTGCTGAAATGCAAAATTTTTGACAATGTGTGTCAATATACAGTTCTGTGATCTTATGATTTGCATTGTTCTCCCCAGAAATTTTTTCCAGCCGGGTGGCATAAAAAAGTAGCCGGGTGGGGCAAGATGAGAGAATACAGGGATGGTGCTTATCTGCACAACTCTGCTTACAGCAGAGGAGGAAGTAAGCTGATGACAGCCGGGTGCTCTCCAAAACTAGCCGTGGTGGAGCACCCGGCTAAAAGGGCCTGGGGAGAACACTGCATTGTAGAATGGTAAAAAGAATGGACAGATGACTACATGGCAGCCACTACTGCAAATTAAAGAAGTCTGAAACAAGATCCATTAGCAAACTGCCAACTTTATAGAGTCAATAACAGTGGTCCTCAAACTACGGCCCGCGGGCCAAATGCGGCCCCCAAGGCTTTTTCACAGGCCCCCAAACACAAAATGTATCCGCCGAAATGTGGCCCCCAAGGCTTTTTCACAGGCCCCCAAACACAAAATGTATAACTTATAGATGTGGCCCACTGCACCTCTACATATCCGCGGACCGCATATAGAATAGCAGTGCTGGCACCACCCATTCACATACTGTAGAAGCCAGCGAGCAGTCATTCGCTACCTTCCAATCCAATTCTGCATTAGGTGACACTGCTGTCCAACTGGACGGCAGGCTGTCACCTGGGTATGCTTCACTGTCTGGTGCACAAAGACGTTCTTCGGGCGCCGCATGACTGAATGGCTGCTGCTGGGAGTTCTCTTCTGGCATGATTATGGGGAAATCAGTACCTAGATTTCAACATCATTTTATGCATGTTGTGGCCCCCCAGCAGTCTGAAGTATGTTGACCCGGCCCTTGACCAAAAAAGTTTGGGGACCCCTGGTCAATAACAGACATACTTTTTTGCTCTCAATGTTGGTTGGCACTGGAATATAAAGAGTCCTAGGAGCAACAGTCAGAACAGTGGGAGCCAGATGATTACTTATGGGGTTTTCATGCAGATATATCTAACATGACTCACTACATTAGGTTTACAGTTCTGAATTGTAGTTTGAACAGTAACAGTACTACAGAAAAAAGTTCAAACAGTATCCTCCAACAACTGATGTAAAGCTATAAGAATGGATTTCTGATCTCTTAGGTCCATTAGTCAGCACTTTGAATTAGGGTTGCCGCGGTTTACCGGTTTCACGATATATCACGGTATGAATGTGCATGATAATCATACCATGCACATTCATAAAATACCGGTTTTTCCCGCCGCCGTCTGAATCGCTATCACCGCTCCGCATTGGCCTGCTCTCCGTCTCCCTGAAAGTTATTTCCTGGTTGCGGGAGGCTAGATGCGTGCGTTACATGCATAGGCGCCGCATCCTGTAATGACGGACGTACCTGCTGGAAGCCTGGAACGCAGACTGTTCCCCCCGGCGGCTTACGCGCACACGCAGGCTGAGCACGCACGACGCAGATCACTCTTCCTTACTTAGTCCTGGGCTGGCGTCATCAAAGGACGCTCGTTCCCGCCCATCGTCTGCAAGTGCTGCGTAGCTTGTTCGACCCAGGAGGGAGCCACAGCCCACAACACGCCAGCAGCAACTAAGCGGGAAACGAAGGAGCCAGTGCCGCCCACGGCCCACGCTAGACGCCAGTCACGCCACCATGACACCATCATTACCCAGCCCCACTCATCTCCTCCTCAGAGACACTGGGCCTCATGGCCCACCGTGAGTGAGACTCCAGCGGCAAGTCTAGAAGTGCACCGCCGCCAGTGCCGCCACCTGCATGTATTTAGTTCACCGGCTAATGCCCTGCTCTCTCATCTCTGAGCCAGCCACACACCATTTTTAAAAAGTGGAACTCAACTACACGCACCCGGGCTGTATGTACTTATAATTTGATCTCTCCCCTGTCTGTGTCACACTGTCACCTGCTGTGACGCCATCACCTGAAGGAAAACAGAAGTGCACCCACCACCAGTCCACCACCCAGGCTGTCACTGTGACTGCACCTGCACCTGAAAGTTTAGCCTGTCTAATATGCCCTCTTATCTGTGACTGAGCCAGTCATACCACGTCCACGAGCATTTTTAAAGTGGACCTGTCACTGACCGGAACTCTCGTCCCCTCACCTGACTGACAGAAGGTAAACAAAAGTGCACCCTGGCCTGGCCCTACCTGCACCTGCTTGTATTATAGAGATTTAGCCTGTTTAATGCCCTCAGTCTCTGTGACTGTGACTAAGCAAGCACACGGCACGTGTCATGTCATTTGATCTCCCCCACTGTGTCATCTGGCTACCACTGACCGACCGCAGATAAGATCATTTTGAAAAGAACTGACACTGACTGATCACAACAAGTTATAATTTGATCTCTCCCCGTGTCACCTCTAGGCCTAGTCACCTGTGACTGGACTGTTACCACAGCCAGAGCCAATAAGCTTTTTTTTTAAAGAGAACTGCAGAATGATACCCTGAGGATTTCCACCAGCCACAGATCATGCAGGCTGAGGCAGCAGAGATGCAGCCAGCTTTACTACTAGCTGAGTCAAGCAGGGGAAATATGCATGATGCTGATGATTCAAAAATGCAAAGACTGCACAGAAGAAGTAATATGCAGGAAGTGGAACCTGAGCTGCACAAAAGCATGCAGGCAACAGAGCCGCAGAAAACTGCTGAAAAGAATCCTGAAAGAATCCTGCTCCATCCACCAAATAAAAAAGTCAAATCTGCAGCATGGGAGCATTTTGGATATACGAAGAACGACCGTGGCTTTGTCATTGAGGACGGATTTCCAGTATGTCGAAAATGCGGGCGAAAAGTGGCTGCCAAAGGAGGAAACACCTCAAACATGTTTGCCCATCTCCGAGAACACCATCCCTCTGTGTCTCTACAACATATCAAGGTATGTTGTTGTATCTCATTTCCTCACTGCCTTATTTTTTTATAAATGCTGCATTGCTGACTGTGTACATTTTGAGCATTGATGTGTACTTTTAGGCCTTGTTGATGTTCACGACAGCTTCACATAATCACATTAGGCAAGGCAATTGTGAATGCGTCAAGCCGTCAACACAAGCGATTGCACTTCATCTGCGTTGCCGTTCGTGGGCGTATCACTGCTGCTGAGATGGGCTTCACCGAAAATGCGGCCAGCAGCAGTGCAAGAAGTACCGTACGTCAGAGACAGTGTCATTGACACAGCCCTATGCACTTCTGATGTTCTTGCGTCGCACACCATACGGCATACATGTTACAAAAATGCAAACACGGGCACAGCGTGTATAGTGTGTGTATTGTGAATGTGAACAAGGCCTTACTGTAAGCATGAATATAAATTATGTAATATAGTATTTGTGTTCATGGTTTCTTCTTTCTTTAGGATGAAGCTAGGAAGACTGAATTTTCCAGCGCTCAACCAACTGTCATGCAGTCATTTGTAAAGGGAACAAAATTAGACCCCAAGTCTAAACAAGCCAAAGATTTGAACCGTGCTGTGGCATACTTCATTGCCAAGGACATGATGCCCTTAAGATTAGTGGAAAAACCTGGCTTTCTACACCTGATGAAAAAGGCCATCCCACTGTACAAGGTGCCATCAAGAACATACTTTTCCAGTAATGAAATACCTCGCATGTACAAAGAAGTGAGATCCAGTGTTGAACAACAGCTGAAGGAAGCTATGTGGTATGCAGTCACCACAGACCTGTGGACCAGTAGCGGTGGAGGGGGGGAACCATTCATTAGTTTTACAGTCCACTACCTCTCTTCAAATTGGGAACTGAATTGTCATTGCTTGGAGACTCTCTTTTTTCCAGATGACCACACTGCAGAACACATCTCTGAAATGTTTGACAACATTCTCCAGGATTGGAATCTTCCAAAGGAAAGCCTGTGTGGAATTACTACAGACAACGCGTCAAATATGAAGAAGGCCTTTTTAGAGTTCCCTTGTGTTTGGCTCACATGTTTTGGACACAATTTAAATTTGGCCATTAACAAAGTCTTGAAAATGCAAAGGGTAGAATCAGCTGTCAGAGCCTGCCGACATTTAGTTCAGGGATTTTCTAGGAGTTGGAAAAAGAAAAGAGATTTAAAAAAGAAACAGGCTGATCTGGAACTTCCTGAGCATGCCCTAATCCATGATGTGGTAACAAGGTGGGGATCTACATTTGAGATGATCTCCAGGTTCCTGGAACAGCAACAGGCTGTCTGCGCAGTACTGGCCATTGACCGAGGTACATGGCACCTCATGCCAAAAGACAGCGACATTGCCACTCTTGAGAATGTCAACAAGATTCTTCAACCACTCCATGAGCTCACTGATGCCCTTGCCTCTGAGAAACGGGTCACACTGTCCTCACTCACACCAATACTTGAGCACATTGGCAATGAAATCCTTAAGGAGCAAACTGAAGACAGCATACTTACCTCACAGATGAAGACTATAATGAGGGAAGACTTGCTAGAAGGGAGATACACAGAGTCAATGCAACGGGTGCTGCACATCTCCTGCTTCCTAGATCCCCGATTTAAGAGAAGCTTTTGTAAAAACCTGGCAGTTGAGGCCTGTATTGAAGAAGCTGAGACTCTTGCTGCAAGTGCAACAACAACAACACTAGAACAACCCACTCAAGCAAATGAAGGAGAAGAGGGAACAGGAAGCAGTAGCACTAGCACCACTACTAAGAAAGAGAAGGGTCTGTCTGGGTTGCTACAGCGTATCACATCCCGGCAGAACAAGGCATTAGGAAATGAAAACATTCATGAAAAAGTGCTGTCCGAGGTGTCCATGTACATATCTCTTCCTACTATCAGCAGTGATGCTGACCCTCTTTCTTGGTGGAAAATGCATAGGCAAGAAATGCCTCTTCTGGCAAATGTGGCTAGAAAGTATCTCTGCATACCTGCAACAAGCGTGCCTTCAGAGAGAATATTTAGTACCAGCGGACATATCCTGTCTCCTCAGCGGTCAAGAATGAGCCCTGAAACTCTCAACATGCTAACTTTTCTTCACCATAACCTCACCTAAAGAAATACACATTAATCTCTTATGAAGGCCTACTGTAGTGTTATGTACACAGTACACACCATGCAATTTCATGTCAGATAGATGGGTCGAATTAGATAATTTCCGACAGGTCTACTCCGATTTCCGACCGTTTTTCTGATTGATTTGCATAGATCATCTAAGTGATCAGGAAAACGATCGGAGATCTGATCGGATCTGTCGGAAATTATCTAGTATAGGTTGACCGACCCATCTGTCTAATGGGAAATTGCATGGTGAGTCTGAGTCCGGTACCCAGGCAGCCCAGACAGACATTGGCCCCTGATCTTGTTTGTTCTGTAACTGTTGGCAATTTTGGATTGACTTTTAGTTAATGTCATGATCTGACCGAAGGATCACTCACTCACACCATGGGAAGATTTACCCTCAGCTCTGCTCTTGCTCTGTTGGCAATTTTGGATTGACCTTTAATTATCGTATTTTTGGTGTTTTCCATGCAATTTCATGTCAGATAGATGGGTCGAATTGGATAATTTCCGACAGGTCTGATATGATTTCCGATCGTTTTTCTGATTGATTTGCATAGATCATCTAAGTGATGAGAAAATCGATCAGGAAAACGATCGGAGATCCGATCGGATCTGTCGGAAATTATCTAGTATAGGTCGACCCATCTGTCTGATGGGAAATTGCATGGTGCACAACTGCACATAGGACTTAGTGTATATTGAATACCAGTCTGGTATCCAGCCCAGGGCCAGGCATAAAGTGTCAATTAGCCCTGTACTTACTGTTGGCAATTTTGAATTGACCTTCACTTATCGTATTGTTGGTGTTTTCCATGGATTAGGGCATGCTCAGGAAGTTTACTTTCCATGCAATTTCATGTCAGATAGATGGGTCGAATTGGATAATTTCCAACAGGTCTGATCTGATTTCCGATCGTTTTTCTGATTGATTTGCATAGATCATCTAAGTGATGAGAAAATCGATCAGGAAAACGATCGGAGATCCGATTGGATCTGTCGGAAATTATCTAGTATAGGTCGACCCATCTGTCTGATGGGAAATTGCATGGTTCACACATTTGCACAAGTGTTGTGTACCGGTCCGGTTACGGTACCATAGGCAGGGGAGAGATCAGATTACAACTTGTGATTAGCGTTTAATCATTAGACACTTCAGGGGAAATTAAACAGGCTAAACTCTCTAAATGCATACAGGGTGGCGGTGCATTTATCTATGTATTTTTTCAGTCCTATGCAAGAGTTCAGGTCCACTTTAAGAATGACAGCCTGTCACAGGCACAGCCAGTCACAGGCAGCCAGCAAAATAGCAAATTGCTCTGTTGTGAATTTTGGATTGACCTTTAGTTTTTGTATTGTTAGTTTCAAGTTTCAAGCATGACAGGAGGTCAGACACTAACCCTTAAGGGTTTAATAAAGAAGAGTTTGTTCAAATTTGACTATTTCTCATTTTTATAAGGGGTATTTATTATGAGAATAATTGTGTAATACCGTATACCGTGATACCGTCATACCGCGGTATTTTTTTTGACGGTTATCATACCGTCAATTTTCATACCGTTGCAACTGCAATGCACCGTAACTATAACTTGTTAGTAGAAATTATCAATTTATTTTACAGACATTTTCTTTAAAGAGGAACTCCAGCCTAAACAAACATACTGTCATTAAGTTACATTAGTTATGTTAATCAAAATAGATAGGTAATATAATCTCTTACCCACACTGTTTTAAAAGAACAGGCAAATGTTTGCTTTCATGATGGCAGCCATCTTTTTGGTTGAAAGGAGGTGACAGGGAGCATGAGACACAGTTCCAACTGTCCTGTGTCCTGATCACCTCTCCCAGTTGCTAGGCAACGTGAACAACAACATAGGAAATCCCATCATGCTCTGCACAGCATCAGGGAAAAAAAGCCTGGGCTTTTTTTCTTTGATGGGTGGAGCTTAGATAAAAATGCAGCTAAAAATGATGCTTTAGTAAGAAAAACAAAGTTCTGATGCTGTGAAACTGTTAAACACCAAGCCTTTTCAGTTCTGCTAAGTAGATTTTTAGTCCGGAGGTTAACTTTAAGGAGAATTCAGAGTAGCATGTGAGCGATACACAAGTGTCTGACTGGCTGGACAAGATCAAGTCTCTCCTCTGCTTCCTGTGTAGGCTGGAAGAGGAAGCAAAATTCAGACACGACTGTAATTAAGTCATCCAAATCAATCAAGTGATCAAATTGATCACATGTTTTTCCATGGATTCTTGGCAAGAAGAAATATTCTAGAAGAAATTGTTAATCTCTGCTTGATAGCTCTACTTTGGAGACACATCTTACCAAGCAGTAGGCCAATGAACATGACTTCAGTACAGCAACATGCTGAGAACTGAAACCATATGGGCCTTGGCACTAAAGTTCAAGCAGATGCTGTCAGGTGGAAAGTGAGCTGGTCTAATTAACAGCTGCAGAGATTCTTTACATCCACACAATGTGAAGCAGCTCTTTGCTTCAGGAGATATGTGCATTCTTATGTAGGAAAGTCTCATAACCAGCATTTTATTTTGTATTTATATAGCACTGACATCTTCTGCAGACGTTTACAGAGTATAAAGTCTTGTCACTAACACTCCCTTAAAAGGGCTCCCAGTGTAATCTCTACCATAGTAAGTTTTCCGTCATAGTCTAAGGACAATTTATGGGGAAAGCTACTTACAGTATCTATATGGTTTTGGCATTTGGGAGGAAACCAGAGTGCCCAGATGAAACCACACAAACACAGGCTTGTTTTGGCCCACATTGGAGAAGGAGAACCAGTGCTGCAAGGCAAAAGTGTTATCCACTACGCCGCTGTGCTGCCCCTTGACAAATACTGAGGTTGAATATTAGTTGCAATTAAGATGTATATTTTTGGGGGATGTAATAAGCTGTTTTTTTTTACCCTTTGTGGTATTCTTAATTACATTTTCAAATTTTCCTTTATATCAACGCCATTCAATATGCAAGCTGTTCTCCCACTTTGAACGTTATGTTCACTATATAATTCAGCTGTCAGTGGGCCCAAGACCTACTAATTACTTTTGCATCCTTATACCTCATTTATAAAAATGACAGTGTTCTTATTAAAATGAAGCACATGTGGCGCAGTAGTTCTGCCCCAGGGGACAACTTGGGCTTGATTAACAGAGGCGCTTCACGCAGGTGCAGTAAGGATGACCTCAAGGTCGTCCTCTGCACCGTGCGGGGACCCCGGGCCGTCAGCAGCGAACGGAACTGTCAGCGTGGGACAGACAGCTGTGAGGGGCTGGAGAAAGCCCCAGGTAAGTAAATCGGATTTCCATTATTTTTCCTGATGATTCCTTTAAAGGGGTTCTTTCGCGAAAAAAGTAGGCAGTTAAAAAATGTGACAGATGACAGGTTTTGGGCCAGTCCATCTTTTTAAGGGGGATTCTTAGGGCTTTTTTTTTGTTTTCAACAGCATTTTCCTGAACAACAGTTGCAAAATATAACTGACATAATAGTGTGCAAGTGATTAGGGAGGCCGGCTGGTATCTTGCTATTTTGGCAGTTAAACTGCTGTTCAGAAAATGCTGTTGAAAACAAAGAAAGCCCTGAGAATCCCCTTTAAAAAGATGGACTGGCTCAAAACCTGTCATCTGTCACATTTTTTAACTGCCTACTTTTTTCGCGAAAGAACCCCTTTAAGGCCACATCATTTTTAAAGCTAGTTCGCATACTCCACTCACATACAGGGATGTGAAAAACTATTTGCCCCCTTCCTGATTTCTTATTCTTTTGCATGTTTGTCACACTTAAATGTTTCTGCTCATCAAAAACCGTTAACTATTAGTCAAAGATAACATAATTAAACAAAATGCAGTTTTAAATGATGGTTTTTATTATTTAGTGAGAAAAAAAAAACTCCAAACCTACATGGCCCTGTGTGAAAAAGAAATCGCCCCCTGAACCTAATAACTGGTTGGGCCACCCTTAGCAGCAATAACTGCAATCAAGCGTTTGCGATAACTTGCAACGAGTCTTTTACAGCGCTCTTGAGGAATTTTGGCCCACTCATCTTTGCAGAATTGTTGTAATTCAGCTTTATTTGAGGGTTTTCTAGCATGAACCGCCTTTTTAAGGTCATGCCACAACATCTCAATAGGATTCAGGTCAGGACTTTGACTAGGCCACTCCAAAGTTTTCATTTTGTTTTTCTTCAGCCATTCAGAGGTGGATTCGCTGGTGTGTTTTGGGTCATTGTCCTGCTGCAGCACCCAAGATCGCTTCAGCTTGAGTTGACGAACAGATGGCCGGAGATTCTCCTTCAGGATTTTTTGGTAGACAGTAGAATTCATGGTTCCATCTATCACAGCAAGCCTTCCAGGTCCTGAAGCAGCAAAACAACCCCAGACCATCACCCTACCACCACCATATTTTACTGTTGGTATGATGTTCTTTTGCTGAAATGCTGTGTTACTTCTACGCCAGATGTAACGGGACATGCACCTTCCAAAAAGATCAAATTTTGTCTCGTCGGTCCACAAGGTATTTTCCCAAAATCACGGCAATCATTGAGATGTTTTTTAGCAAAATTGAGACAAGCCTTAATGTTCTTTTTTGCTAAAAAGTGGTTTGCGCCTTGGATATCTGCCATGCAGGCCGTTTTTGCCCAGTCTCTTTCTTATGGTGGAGTCGTGAACACAGACCTTAATTGAGGCAAGTGAGGCCTGCAGTTCTTTAGATGTTGTCCTGGGGCCTTTTGTGGCCTCTCGGATGAGTTTTCTCTGCGCTCTTGGGGTAATTTTGGTCGGCCGGCCACTCCTGGGAAGGTTCATCACTGTTCCATGTTTTTGCCATTTGTGGATAATGGCTCTCACTGTGGTTCGCTGGAGTCCCAAAGCTTTAGAAATGGCTTTATAACCTTTACCAGACTGATAGATCTCAATTACTTTTGTTCTCATTTGTTCCTGAATTTCTTTGGATCTTGGCATGATGTCTAGCTTTTGAAGTGCTTTTGGTCTAGTTCTCTGTGTCAGATAGCTCCTATTTAAGTGATTTCTTGATTGAAACAGGGGTGGCAGTAATCAGGCCTGGTGGTGACTACAGAAATTGAACTCAGGTGTGATAAACCACAGTTAAGTTATTTTTTTAACAAGGGGGGCAATCACTTTTTCACACAGGGCCATGTAGATTTTGAGTTTTTTTTCTCACTAAATAATAAAAACCATCATTTAAAACTGCATTTTGTGTTCAATTATGTTATCTTTGACTAATAGTTAACGGTTTTTGATGAGCAGAAACATTTAAGTGTGACAAACATGCAAAAGAATAAGAAATCAGGAAGGGGGCAAATAGTTTTTCACATCACTGTATATAAATTGACCCTAGTCATGAATTATTTTATTTATTACTAGTCCCACAAAGTAATCAAAAGAAGTGTAGCCTTTTTTGAATAAACCACCCATATTAATAGTTAATTAATTAAGTCAGAGAACTTCCTCTAACATCTCCGTGTGGTGCATGCAGCTATCTAACCAGCATCTGCTTTCTGAGACTTAGGCCACATACACACATCAGACCATAGTCTTTTGAAAATGAAAGATCACAGACCAATCATACCACCCTTCATGTAGTATGAGAGCCATACTCTACACAGTCTTTTCTATGGAGCTGAACTCCACATCAGAAAAAAATCTTTGCAAGATACTGCACACACAGATGCTGTACAGACACAACAGATCAGTATCTGCAAAAGATCTGTTCCTGCCAAAAATCCATTCCTGAAAATTGCAATGATAGTCTATGAGATCTGCAGATCATCATACACACATGATTTAACTGACATTCATCTGCAGATCAGATCCACCAGGATGGATTTTTAGATCTGCGGATCTGCAGATGAATGTCAGTTAAATCATGTGTGTATTAACTCTAAAAAAAGAAAGGTTGACTGTATAGGACTCCTAAAGGATGAGGATGGGAACTCAATGGTGGATGACCAAGGTAAGGCAGAGTTATTAAATGCTTTCTTTGCTTCTGTCTTCACAAAAGAAACAGCACTGTTGCAAACTACAGAGGCGGAAGAGTCTCAATCTTCTAACTGTAATATTAAATACTTAACGCAGGAAGAAGTGAAGGCAAGACTAAATAAATTAAAAATAGACAAGGCACCTGGCCCGGATGGCATGCATCCTCGGGTCCTAAGGGAATTAAGTTCAGTTATAGATAAACCCCTTTATCTTATCTTTTGTGACTCTCTTGCAACTGGCAGAGTCCCAGTGGATTGGCGTACAGCCCACGTTTTCCCATTATTTAAGAAGGGCAAAAAATCTGATCCAGGAAATTATAGACCTGTAAGTTTAACATCAGTTGTATGCAAACTATTTGAGGGGTTACTAAGAGATACTATACATGACTTCATAGTAGAAAATAATCTTATTTCTCAGCATCAACATGGGTTTACTAAAGACAGGTCCTGTTTGACTAACATGCTCAGCTTTTATGAGGTAGTGAATGCTAATATGGATATTGGGAATGCTGTAGATGTGATATACTTGGACTTTGCAAAGGCCTTCGACACTGTTCCCCACAAAAGTCTGGTGCAAAAGTTGAGGATGCAAGGACTGGGGAAGAGTCTGTGTTCATGGATAGGGAACTGGCTAATGGACAGAAAACAAAGAGTTGTGGTCAATGGATCATACTCAAAATGGGAGACTGTTAGCAGTGGGGTCCCACAGGGGTCTGTTCTGGGTCCAGTGCTCTTCAATTTATTTATTAATGACCTAGTAGATGCAGTAGTGAGCAATGTTGCTATTTTTGCAGATGATACAAAATTGTGCAGAATCATTAACTCTCAGGAAGATAGTGTCATATTGCAACAGGATCTGGATAGGATGGCTATATGGGCACATACATGGCAGATGAAATTCAATGTTGACAAATGTAAGGTCATGCATTTTGGACGTACTAATGGTCTAGCACCATACAAAATAAATGGGATACAGTTGGGGACATCAAACTTGGAGAAGGACTTAGGAGTACTCATTGACAACAAGTTAAATAATCGTACTCAATGCCAAGCAGCTGCAGCTAAAGCTAACAAAATTTTGGGATGCATTAAAAGGGAAATAAAAACTCGAGATGCTAGCATAATATTGCCCCTGTTTAACTCTCTAGTAAGGCCACATCTGGAATATGGAATTCAGTTCTGGGCACCACATTACAAAAAAGATATTGCAGTTTTAGAGCAGGTGCAGAGACGAGCAACAAAATTGATGCGTGGGATGGAAGGTCTCACTTATCGAGAAAGGTTAGATAAACTGGGTTTATTTAGTCTAGAGAAAAGACGCCTTAGAGGGGATCTAATTAACATGTATAAATACATCAGAGGGCAATATAATACCTTGGCGGATGAGCTTTTTGTCCCTAGGCCTTCTCAAAGGACTAGAGGACATGATCTGCGCATGGAGGAAAAATGTTTTAGCCATTTATTTAGGAAAGGGTTCTTTACAGTAAGAGTGATTAAGATGTGGAATGCATTGCCACAGGAAGTCGTTATGGCAAACTCTATACCTGCATTTAAAGGGGGCTTAGATGCTTTCCTTGCGTTGAAAGACATCCATGGCTACAATTACTAGGTAATGCCTAATGATGTTGATCCAGGGATTTTATCTGATTGCCATCTGGAGTCGGGAAGGAATTTTTCCCTTTAGGGGCTAATTGGACCATGCCTTGTAAGGGTTTTTTCGCCTTCCTCTGGATCAACAGGGATATGTGAGGGAGCAGGCTGGTGTTGTACTTTATACTGGTTGAACTCGATGGACGTATGTCTTTTTTCAACCAAAATAACTATGTAACTATGTAACTATGTGTGTATGATGATCTGCAGATCTCATAGACTATCATTGCAATTTGCAGGAATGGATTTTTGGCAGGAACAGATCTTTTGCAGATACTGATCTTTTGTGTCTGTACAGCATCTGTGTGTGCAGCATCTTGCCAAGATTTTTTCCTGATGTGGAGTTCAGCTCCATAGAAAAGACTGTGTAGAGTGTGGCTCTTACACTACAGGAAGGGTGGTAAGATTGGTCTGTGATCTTTCATTTTCCAAAGACTATGGTCTGATGTGTGTATGTGGCCTAAGGGTACATACACACATCAGACTAAAATGAAAGATCACAGACCAATCTTACCACCCTTCATGTAGTATGAGAGCCATACTCTACACAGTCTTTTCTATGGAGCTGAACTCCACATCAGAAAAAAATCTTTGCAAGATGCTGCACACACAGATGCTGTACAGACACAAAAGATCAGTATCTGCAAAAGATCTGTTCCTGCCAAAAATCCATTCCTGCAAATTGCAATGATAGTCTATGAGATCTGCAGATCATCATACACACATGATTTAACTGACATTCATCTGCAGATCAAGCAATCATCCGCAGATCTGAAAATCCATCCTGGTGGATCTGATCTGCAGATGAATGTCAGTTAAATCATGTGTGTATGATGATCTGCAGATCTCATAGACTATCATTGCAATTTGCAGGAATGGATTTTTGGCAGGAACAGATCTTTTGCAGATACTGATCTTTTGTGTCTGTACAGCATCTGTGTGTGCAGCATCTTGCAAAGATTTTTTTCTGATGTGGAGTTCAGCTCCATAGAAAAGACTGTGTAGAGTATGGCTCTCATACTACATGAAGGGTGGTAAGATTGGTCTGTGATCTTTCATTTTAGTCTGATGTGTGTATGTACCCTAACACCCAAACCATTTTACACCTGGTGCAAATCCAAACTATTGTGCCACATGGTACACTTGCTAGAGTGGGTGAGTAAGCCAATCAGGGACATCTCTGCTGAGAGACCAGAGTGTGTACAGCAGCCCCAATGCATTGCTGAAAGATTTGAAGTATTGAACAATCTCAGCCAAGTACATTATTCCCCTCCTCACCCTGTCCACTGGAAGCCCCACTATCGTTTGCCTCATGACACATCTGTATGGGACTCGACCTAGAACCATTGCTGGAGTAATCAAGCTATGAATCAGGAATTAAGACACTCTCTTTCACTTTAGGTCAACAACTGAAAACAAATATATAATTCCAGTCTACAACTGAAAAAAAAAAAATTATATAGTGCTACCCATAATTATTCATACCCCTGGCAAACTTGACTTAAAGTAACTTTTATTCAACCAGCAAGACATTTTTTTATGGGAAATAGGCGTCTCCCAAAAGATAATGAGAATGTACAAGAGGCATTATTGTGGGGAAAAAAAACATTTCTCGGCTTTTATTTACATTTGAGCAAAAAGTGTCCAGTCCAAAATTATACATACCCTTCACAAACTGTCACAGTCTGTGGGGAAATCCAATGTTCTATACCATTCCAAATAGTTTAAGCTGTTCTAAAGCATCTTAATTACCCTGGTTAACTGGGAACAGCTGTTTTAATCAACTCAACAGGTGGAAAACATCAGCTCTCTGCAGTTGGTTTGTGGACAGTCATGGCTAATGCTTCATACACACTTGAGATAAAAGTCTTTGGAAAAGGCAAGATCACAGACCAATGTTACCCCCTTCCATGTAGTATGAGAGCCATACTCTACACAGTCTATTCTATGGAGCTGCACTCCCCATCAGATAAAATCTTTGCAAGATGCTGCACACAAAGATGCCCGTACACATTCAAAAGATCATTATCTGCAAAATATCTGTTCCTGCAAAAGATCCATTCCTGCAAAATGCATTCATAGTCTATGAGATCTGCAGATCATCATACACACCTAGTTTAACAGGCAATCATCTGCAGATCAGATCCACCAGGATGGATTTTCAGATCTGCAGATGATTGCCAGATATGCAGATGAAGTCTGTTAAACTAGGTGTGTATGATGATCTGCAGATCTCATAGACTATGAATGCATTTTGCAGGAATGGATCTTTTGCAGGAACAGATATTTTGCAGATAATGATCTTTTGAGTGTGTACGGGCATCTTTGTGTGCAGCATCTTGCAAAGATTTTATCTGATGGGGAGTGCAGCTCCATAGAATAGACTGTGTAGAGTATGGCTCTCATACTACATGGAAGGGGGTAACATTGGTCTGTGATCTTGCCTTTTCCAAAGACTTTTATCTCAAGTGTGTATGAAGCATTAGACAAAGGAGCTCAGGGAGGGCCTGCGGCTGCGCAATGTGGATGCTCACAAGTCAGGAAAGGGCCACAAGGCCATTTCTAAATGTTTTCAAGTTCCAGTGGCTACAGTGCAAAGTATTATTACAAAATACAAGATGTTCCGCACTGTGGAAAATCTCAGAGGACGTGGTCGGAAGCCAAAAGCGACACCTGTGCTGGCCAGGAGGATAGAGTGAGAGGTGAAAAAGTATACAAGGATCACCACCAAGGCCATCCTGGTGAATCTGGGCTCTGCTGGTGGCAATGTCTCAAGGCAGACAATCCAATGCACACTGCTGGGTTCCACAGATGCAGACCAAGGAGGATGCCACTTCTCCAGATAAAGCGCACAAAAGCTTGCTTGGCCTTTGCAAATGCTCATCTGGACAAAGAAGAAAACTTCTGGTCTTCTGTGTTATGGTCAGATGAAAAAAAATTGAATTGTTTGGTCACAATGATGTTTCCTTCATATGGCATAAAAAGGAGAAGACTTCAACCCCAAGAACACCATCCCCACAGTCAAACATGGTGGTGGGAACCTAATGCTTTGGCCAATGAACCAGGTAACCTAATCACAGTAAACGGTAGGGCTGATTGATTAATCGATTTTATATCGAAATCACAATCACGGAAATGACGCTAGCAAGGAGCAGAGAAGGAATTCCCTCCCTCATCCCCCCTTCCAGAAGTCGTCACTGCCTGAAGTGCAGGAGGAGAGAGCACATGGATCAGCAAGTGGGGGAAGGGGGATTCAATAAACAAGACTGAAGTGTGTGCTCGTTGTGTGTGTGTGTGCATCACTGTGTGCTGCAGAATGTGTGTATCAGTGAGAATAAGTGAGTGAGAGTGTGTGTATACAGTGTGTGTGTGTGTGTGTGTGTGTGTGTGTGTGTGTGTGTGTGTGTGTTTGTGTGTGAGCTACAGGATGTGTGTATCAGTGAGAGAGTGAGTGTGTGTGTGTGTGTGTGTGTGTGTGTGTGTATATAAAGTGTGTGTGTGTGTGTGTGTGTGTGTGTGTGTGTGTGTGTGTGTGTGTGTGTGTGTGTTGCAGGATGTGTGTATCAGTGAGAGTCAGAGTTGGAAAAGTGTGTGTATCAGCGAGGGTATCTGTGTAACACCACCCCCCCCCTTCCACGGCTTACCTTTACCCTACCCACCCCATGCCTAACATTAACTGTCCCCACCGCCACTGTGGCATGACTCGTAATCATGCCATGATATCCCCCTTCCCCGCCAGTCCTCACTGACCCTCAACGTGGTTTAATTTTGGCCCCGTTTATTTGATTTTGACACCCCTGGTCTAGGGCATCTTCAGCTGGGCGAGCGGCAGGCCTATTAGGTGTGGTACTACTCTTCAATACCTTCTCTTCAATAGGAATGTGCTCCGTTTGATAGTGTAAAAGCATCCTATTGATAACATAGGATGCATTACCCATCTGTTTTTGCATTTAACTCCATCCCGGTAAAAGCAGCGTTTTTTACTTTAGTGTAAAGGAGCACTCCAGCTTTCTTTTAAATTAAAAGATTTTTCTTTCAGAAAGTTTACAAACCGCAAAACTTTTAAACTGACTGATGCAAAGTCTAAGGTAAAATAAAATTCTAACTTGCAAGTGTGGATGATTCCAAAACATCAATTGCACTCTAATGCAGTCATGTTACTGTACACTACAGAGTGCAAAATGTAGATCTAAACTTGGAGACATCTGCTTTTTGAATTCTGTGATGTTCCTCATGTGACTTATAAAAGTGACAGGCTTATCAAAATAAGAATAAAGAATACTGGAATAGTTGCCTTCAGCAACTGATCAGAACTCAGCACTGAAACAGCATAGGCTCTAAAAGACTGCTCTGAGCAACTGCTATTTTTACTCTATTTCTATCTGCGCCTGTTTAAACAAGTCTGTTCAATCCTATACCACTCTCATGTAGGCACACACACTGGAGCCTTTTTGTTCCTGAAGAGTTTGTATTACCTTCACTAAACTCTGCTGCATTTCTCTGGGACATGTTTGTTCCTGTAACAAAGAATCAAACATTGCCCTACTTCATGCATTGATCAGTGCAAGAGCTGATCACATAACGTGTAACCAACAAAATGGCCAGGATCTATCCACCAGGAGAGAGTGGACGGAGTCTGTAATCAGACGCTGAACACAGCTCCTGGCCCACTGAAATCAATCCTAATCCAATACAATTTACATCTGGAGGGAAACCAGCCAGGGGTCCGCCCGTTGTTGTGGTATCGACCACTTTTTACTGCCAGGCACCCAATCAAGCCCCTGATGAGGGCAATGTCTTTTCCTTCTACCCACCCCTTCCCTTGTGCGCCACTCCATCGGATGATGGATTGGGGTGGGGAGGTTGAGGGGTGAGAGGGGCAGACACCAATAAGGCCATGGCTGCCAAGCTGGGGGTAGGCCACAAAAATGCAGATGGGGTTGGTTAGAGCTTTGGCGGCAATTTTGAAGACATTGCTGCAGTTTGTACATAAATTTGCTCTTCTGGTTAACAGTGCATCGTAACCATTTTACAGCCACCGCTCATGCTTGGTGTAGAGACTAGGTTAAGATTTACACACAGCTGACTCTTACTGACAACTAGAGATGGTCAGTGAGATATACATAATCATATAGATTGTAAGCTCTCAAGGGCACGGTTCTATCCCTTTGTTTCTTGGACATTTCGTTAGTCACAATTCAATAATGACTACAATATTTACATTGTCTACCAACTTTGTATAATCAATATCTGTATTTTTATGATCTTGTGTTTCTTATGCAGATGATGGCTCTATACAAATCATTAGTAATAGCCGTGAGGAAAAATTCCAGCTTGCATGCAATTCAGACTGTATGCAGCTTAGAAGTGGACTAATCCAAATCAGCAGGCAGTGCATGTGACTGGCCCAGTTCCAAGTTGCCTACAATTTTCACCAAGTCTGCACGCAAGCTGGCATTACCGAGTCTCGGCAATCATCTCTACTAACACACATAAAATGAACCTTTCAGCAGGTAGGATCTGTTCTCCTGAACTCATATACCAACTAGTTAAAGTTGCAAGGAGTGGCCGGCTATGTGTTGCAAAAAAAGGATGACATATTCACAAAATGTTTAGTGATTGTCATTTTCAGTTAGGGGTCAATATGTAAGGCATCTCAATAGATCACTGTACACGCAAGCCAGAGTGGGCGTGCCTTGCCGTGATTGCTCAGGTATTGTGGTGATTGCATGGTACCATTAACCTTTGCATCCATTGCTGGCACCAGATCAGGCCGGGGGGGGGGAAATTGCCTAAAGAGTGCCTTTGCCCATTAGCAGTGGGTGCAATGTTCAGGGAAGCTATCATGTCCCTCATTTCCAGGGCACAGCCCCCCACTGCTCACTGATATTGGGCTTAATTCACAAAAGATTGCTAACTTAGTTAGCACGCCTAAAAGCCCCTTAGCACGCCTAAAGCCCTTTAGGACGCGCAAAGTTTCACTCGCAAAATTTAGCATGGTGCGACATTTCATGCACTCCGCGCAGTGCTAAAAACTTTATGCGCGCTCAATAAACGCTCTGGGCGTGCTAACCCTTTTGTGAATCGAGCCCATAGTGATCTTTTCTTTGCTCATTACCAGCTCCTTTAACTAAGTGGTGAGGTTATTAGATATTCGGCACCAAGGAAAGCTGTTTAAAGCAAACCTGAACTGAAAATAAACGTATCCGATAATTAATCTATTGCCGACCGCGTCACACCAATGGGCGAGCCCTAGGACTGCCTAAAGGGACACTTAAGTCAAACAAAAAAAAAAATGAGCTTTACTCACCTAGGGCTTCCAATAGCCCCCTGCAGCTGTCCGGTGCCCTCGCCGTCTCCCTCCGATCCTCCTGCCCCCGCCGGCAGCCACTTCCTGTTTCGGTGACAGGAGCTGACAGGCTTGGGACGCGAGTGATTCTTCGCGTTCCCAGACACATTAGCACCCTCTATGCTGCTATATGGTATATGATATATGCTATAGCAGCATAGATGGCGCTATTGTGGCCAGGAACGCGAAGAATCACTCGCGTCCCCAGCCTGTCAGCTCCTGTCACCGAAACAGGAAGTGGCTGCTGGCGGGGCCAGGAGGATCGGAGGGAGACGGCGAGGGCACCGGACAGCTGCAGGGGGCTATTGGAAGCCCTAGGGGAGTAAAACTCATATTTTTTTGTTTGACTTCAGTGTCCCTTTAGGCAGATCGGAGTAAGATCCTTGGGGCTCGCTCTGCAGGAGATCATGGGCGCTGATGCGCACGTTTCTCCACTAGGTAGGCGGAGCTCCGCCTTCAGCCTCCCAGCAGCGATCATCGCTCAGAAACTGTTAGACGGCGAAACCGCCGTCTATTTACCTTGTACAGCGCTGCTACCCACAGCAGCCTATGACAGCTGATCACGCTGATTGGCTGGTCGGGTAGTGGGAGGGAAGGGGGAATACATACATACAAACAAAACAAAACAAAACAAAAAAAACACAGGGAAATTTATAAAAAAATAAAGACAAATATTTACAAACAAAACAAACCAAACACCCGGGAGGGGTGTGGGGTGTGTGTGTGTGTGTGTGTGTGTGTGTGTGTGTGTGTGTGTGTGTGTGTGTGTGTGTGTGGGGGGGGGGGGGGGGGGGGGGGGGAGGGGAAATCACTTGTGTGTTGAGTTGTGCGGCCCTGCAGCGAGGCCTTAAAGCTGCAGTGGCCTATTTATAAAAAAATGGCCTGGTCTTTAGGGGGGTTTAACACTGTGGTCCTCAAGAGGTTAAAGAGACAAAAAAATAAATAAATAAATAAAAAAGGCCCTCTGGGGGATACTTACCTCGGGAGGGGGAACCCTCACGGTCCCAATGAGGCTTCCCCCGTCCTCTGAATCTCGAGGGAATCCAGAGCTGCCCCCCCACCCCCCACACAACTGCCTCAACAAGGCTTGACAAGCTGTGATATATTTACTTACCGCGATCCTGCGCATGTATACCCCCTTAATTTTTTAAATGGGGTACGATTATGCCTCCCCCTCATTTTCCCCCCCAACTCACCCATGCATGTGCTGTTGCCGAGTCACTGGACTGGGACATTGTGGGTAAGCCTGCTGGATTGTGGGGAAGTTTTTTTTTTTTTTCTGCCTCCTCCCCTCCTTTGCCTTTTGAAAGTCTCCCATGTAGTGATGGGAAGTCCGGATCTTTACAATGAACCAGTTCATTTGTATTTCAAAGTATTTATTGAAGTTTTTTCAAGTAATTTTACAAGAAGGTAACTCACATTACACAAATATTACAGTTATTGTTAACAGTGGGGCAACAACATGTGATATAACAGGTTCACATCGCCTTGGAGTATAAAGTTGCCTGGTGCATTAAGGAAAGAACAATCAGAGCCAAATAAAACAAAATAAAACTTGGGGGGGGGGGGGGGGTGGGGGGGTGGGGGTAGAGGGAGGGAGAGTCCCGGGCCCGTGACCGGCAAGGGGCCACGAACGGGGGACTCCATGCCCAGCTGAAAGTACGATGTACCTCAGAGGATATAATCCAACTATCTGAGGTATGCGATGAAGGGTGTATGGGGTGAGGAAGCCGACCTAAGGAGCGGAGAGGTCGGGCTGGGGGAATCTATGGAATCTGGCTCTGAGCAGTGAGCCAGGGCCTCTGCTATTCAGAAGCATTATGTCTTTTACTCGGGAGGGAGAAAGGGAGCAGAAAGAAGAGTCAGAGGGGGGGGGGGGGGGGGGGGGGAACTAGAAAGGAAGAAAGAAAGAGGCATCAGAGGGCAAGAGAAAAGAAAGAACCCATCTCACAGCCTAGTGATAAATGCATCGCCCAAGGTGGGATGTTCCCATTGTATCCAGGGGTCCCAGGTTTTCTCAATGAACCAGTTCATTTGAATCATTGAAGCAAAAAACTGTGGGGGCGTGACCGGAAGTCCATGGAGTGAAGACGCACTGAGGACCTGCTCCCGCCTGTATACCCGATAACTGCTATCCTACGCCTTACAATCTGCTAGCATTGCTCCGCAAATCTGTGACTCCCCTGCTGTTCTATCTCTGGGAAGGATGACTCGGCGTGGCTCAGAAGCAGCAGCTAAGCTGGCAAAGTTCCGCCACGAGACCCAAGATGGCGACGATGCTATTCAACAAATCATGGAAGGCATCTCCTCCTGTCAAGAGGCGTTTACGAACATACCCACTAAGCTGGAAGAGGTGAGAGCAGATGTTTCTCTTCTAAGAGCCGACATGCACACACTGCGCTCCCGAGTAACTGACACAGAAAAAACAGAATCAGCAGAGTTGAAGATCAACTCCGGCCTATGCAGAAAAACCTCTCACACACCCAGCGAGAAGTCAAGTCGCTGCATGACAAACACGAAGATCTGGAAAATCGAAACCGTCGATCTAATATTAGGTTGGTGGGCCTACCAGAGAAAGCTGAAGGGAACTGCGCCTGAGGCCTTTGCTGAAAAGTTACTAATCCAGCTATTTGGCAGCGATGCCTTCTCTACCGTGTTTGTAATCGAACGAGAGCACCGTGTATCCCCTAAAGTTCCTCCTCCAGGCCTTCCTCCCAGAACCTTCATTATGAAACTTTTAAAACTACAGAGACCGTGACACAGTGCTTAGAGCAGCCCGCGCTAAAGGGGACATTGCCTACGAGAATACCCGCATTTCATTCTATCCAGACTACTCCATCGATCTCCAAAAGCAAAGAGCATCCTTTATTAACGTGAAGAAAAGCTACGAGATCAAGGTTTTGAATACGCTATGTTGTACCCCTCCAAACTAAGAGTCGTGGCTGACGGCCGCACCCTTTTTTTCAACACACCGCAAAGCGTATCTGACTGGTTGGATACCCTTCCCGCTGCTCAGCAATCTCCGACACGTTCTCAGCAGCGACAGGAGTAATGAATAACTGTACCTTGAGGCAAGAAACTGTTCAGAACGGATCAGTTAGGAGTCTGCTTCTGTAATCTGATCCCTGAGTGAGCTGGAAGGAGTTCCTTCTCTGAGGGTACGTTTCCACTTGTGCGGCGCGATTTGCTTGCGGAAAACGCGTCAACGAATCCGCATACGCTTGCGGATTCGTTGATGTTTCCATGCGGATTTTGTTCGCGATTTTAACGACGCGATTTTAACCATGTCGATGCCGGCAAGCATTGACATGGGTTTTTAAACGAAATCGCACGCGGAAACACCGTGAAAACCGCAAGACTCAAGTGCTTGCGGTTTTCCTATTTAGTTACATGACCGACGATTCGCGTGCGGGTGTGCGGCGTGCGAATTCTGACAGCTCTGCTGTGCAGATTTTTTCTGCATAGCGAGCCGCACAGAATTCCTGACAAGTGGAAACGGCGCCATCCACTTGTATTGGTTGAGCGAATCTGCATGCAGGAAACACATGCAGATTCGCTCTAGTGGAAACGAGCCCTCACTCCTTGAAAATAATGTAATAAAAATAAGTGCTTCATTTTTACAATAACTATGTATAAATGATTTAGTCAGTGTTTGCCCATTGTAAACACTTTTAAATCCTTGATTTACATTCTGATATTTATTACATGGTGACATTTTTACTGTTGGCAGGTGATGTAGCTGCCAGGCATGGGCTTAACTTCAGCTTCGGGTGAATGCGGATATTTGCTATCCGAATTCACCCAGTAATGCTGTGTGGGCTGGGCGTCAAGCTTACCCTTCTGACGCCTTCTTTGCCCGTCCCCCGTCGCCTCCCACGATGCGTTCCGCTCGGCGCTCACATGACTACAAACACTTCCTCCTTCCGGGTTGAAGGAGGAAGTGTTTGTAGTTATGTGAGCGCTGATTGGAAAGCATCGTGGGAGGCGACGAGGGACGGACAAAGAAGGCGTCAGAAGGGTAAGCTTGACCCCCCGCCCAGCCCACACAGCATTACTGGGTGAATTCGGATAGCAACTATCTGAATTCGCCCGAAGCTGAAGTTAAGCCCATGCCTGGTAGCTGCTGCATGCTTTTTTGGCAGTTGGAAACAGCTATTTCCCACAATGCAACTAGGTTCACAGACCGGAAACTGCCAGGAGTACCACGGTACTCAGAGTTTCTTGTGGGAGGGGTTTCACCACAATATCAGTCATACAGTGCCCCCTGATGGTCTGCTTGTGAAAAGGAATAGATTTCTCATGTAAAAGGGAGTATCAGCTACTGATTGGGATAAAGTTCAATACTTGGTCGGAGTTTCTCTTTAAGGTGCGTACACACGCACTACTGTAATGAACGACGGGTTCGTCAGACTCTCCCACGGGGCGGACGTTCTGCCGACAGTAGTGCGTGTGTAGTCTGCCAGGCAGATAAGGCTGTTTCTGAACGATCTGAGCGGATTGTTCAGAAACAGCCTTATCAGTCTGCCGACAGACTGTACACACTCACTACTGTCAGCAGTACGCCCGCCCAGCGGGAGGGTCTGACGGACCTGTCCATTACAGTAGTGCGTGTGTACGCACCTTTACAGCTCAGCTGCTGCAGTTCCTGGTCCATCAATTGAACTGTTACAAATGAATCGTTCAGTGTGATGAATCAGATCACTCGGTTCACAAGGAAGAAACAGTTCAAATGAACAAATTGTACTTGAACTGGCCAACAGTACTTTTCCACTACAATGCTTCGTTCGCGACTTTTTTTTAATGAATTACGATTGCCAGGCGGCGTATTTCTCGTTGCATTCACGCTACATTCTCAGCAGCGTACAGCGCAATGTGGACAGTGGAAAAAGCAGTTTGCGCGATCGCAAATGCAGGTGATTTGCGCTTGCGATCGCCCTTGCTAGTGGAAAAGGGCCCTTATGCCTCATTCACACTATACTCACTGCTGTGCACTATGCACGCTGTGCATTAGTGCAATGTGCTATTGCACTGCTGCATGCATTTTTGCAAAAGTACATCGCTGATCCCATTCACTGCAATGAATTCACTGCGTTGCTTACGTCCCGAACGCACAGCCATATGCATTGCCTAATGTGAACGAGGCCTTAAGGTGGTTTACACATTGATGTAAGCTTGTTGTCAAGGTGATGGGTGCTGTGGGAGGGACAGCAGGGAGGGGAAAATAAAACACTGGGCTGGGTTGAAAAAGAAAAGGGCAGAAGTGATGTCACTTTTGGCATCACAGAGAAGCAGTCAAGATGGAAACCAGCGTAAAAATGTTTATTTTTTTTTACAATATTACTTTATAAATCATTTAGTCAGTGTTTGCTCATTGTTGAACCTTTCTCCACCCCGATTTGCATTCTTAAATCTTTACTGCTGGCAAGGTACACCACTGCAGAATGTTTGTCTGTTGTGTATTCCGAAGTGATTAAAAACAACATCTGGTCTCTCAGAGTGCATTGGGAAAAGAAGGCTGAATAATAAATAGCCTGGGCTAAACATAATTGAAAGGGTGGAGTTACATAGTAATATACTGCAATATAGGAAGTTTTTTTTTAATGCTGAAACCAGGATAAATAATGTAAAAGTTGGTATCCAAAAAAAAAAAATTACTAAATTCTACTATGTCACTGGAGTTCCTCTTTAACTGTACATATTTTACTAATGGTAAATAGAACATTAGTGACATGGAGTCTCCTATTTTTATTTTCAATATTAAGGCCTAGTTTTAAGATTGAATTGTAAACAGCGGCCATGAGAGTCTGATGTAAAATTTGCTTTGTTGAGCAGCTAAACAGAGGTTCAAACCCTTTGAACTTTACAGCACTAAAACCTTATCAGCATTGTTTCCTCAGCCAACAATGTTTTGTCTTCTGTTTACTGTACTTTCCAGGAAACTGGGCTGACTTCCACTAAACTTCAGGTACACTTAAAGGACTCCCAAGGGGGTGAAAAAAAATAACCATAACCTATTTTTACCCACCTTCCAGCCCGTCAAGCGTTGAAGTCCCTCGTCGCAGTAGTTGTGCGCAGGCGCAGTACGCGCCAGATGACATGGGCACGGAAGTGCCTACCCCGCCGGTAGGTTGCTAGCATTACGGGTGGCCTGCGGGGACAGCAAGGAGGACCGAAAGCTGCGGTGAGGGACTGCAATGCCTGACAGGGGCTGGAAGAAGCCACGGGTGAATAAAAATAGGTTATGGTAGTTTGCCTCCGGAGTCCTTTACGAGGAGGTATCACATATAGTAGAACATAATAAATTATTCAGAATACTTACTTTTACCTTAGTTATCCTGTTTTCCGAAACACTTCTTATATCTTTATGTTACTGTGCATTGATATATAACCCTGCCCTCCCAGTGATGTTTAGCCTAGGCTCACTATTCACTTCACAGAGAAGGTGAGAGGGTCAACTTGTCAGTAGTAAAGACCAAAACAAGTGAAGTAAGGTTTTACAGTGGGCAAACATTGACCAAATGATTTATAAATAGACATTGTAAAAGGAAATAATTGTATTCATTGTATTATATAAGTTCTTCTTCAGGCTGTGGTTGGTGAACAAATACGCTCAAGTCAGTACAGCATACAGTAAAAGGTGTGCAGAGTTTTTACACACCGACCTGCATCAGAGGCAAACCTCATGTTCAGTTCCTGAATTAGGCATGCAGTAGGCTGAAGTACCCACTAGTAACGTGTACAGGAAACAGCAGCTTACTATAATTTACTGAATTATCCTCATACTTCCTCCATGCATTTTCTAGTCTAACATCTTAAAT
This sequence comes from Hyperolius riggenbachi, assembly GCF_040937935.1. Classification (NCBI taxonomy): domain Eukaryota; kingdom Metazoa; phylum Chordata; class Amphibia; order Anura; family Hyperoliidae; genus Hyperolius; species Hyperolius riggenbachi. The sequence continues at coordinate 220,921,637 of NC_090649.1, read as the reverse complement.
CATTCCCAACCACAGCAACACTGACACAACCCATTGACTCATTAACCCTGCAATAGAGTGAATGAGAGTCTGACTGGAAAAACCCTGAAGCAGCAGCATTTTATGATGGGTCGTAACATGCATGAACCTTCTGATATTGGTGGTTTTAGACCCCAAAGGGACTGGTTAGCTTGAAGAATGTCACAGAGCAGCTCAGTATGAATCTTTCTCTCCACCCACTTTAGGAAAGGTTGATATGCAGCTTAGGAACAGTGAAATGCTTACCTCTTGGCCCCAGCAGATTATCTATATATCCATTCACTGCTTTGTCCATGGCTTCCATATTTACTGTAGATCCTGGAAATGAAGATGTTTTAAATCAGTGTACATGACTTAGTAAAACTGGGTTAATTAAACATAACATTTGTATAAAGCTTTTAAGAAAAATAATACATTCCCCATTTCCTTCACAGCATCCAATTTACGGTACTTCCCCACCAAATGCATTCTCACATAGTTCTCAAACTACTTCGAACCTAATTGATGTACAGATGAACTGGAATAGTTACTTCAAAAGACTTTACTAGTTACCCATTCACTGTATATGGAGGCAGTGATTGACACAACTCCACTTGTATATATGTTTAGCATACAAAGTGCACGCTAAAGAGAACCTGAGGTGGGGTTCTAAGAATGATATCTGCACACAGAGGCTGGGTCTGCCTATACTGCCCAGCCTCTGTTGCTATCTCAATCCCCACTAAGTTCCCCCTGCGCTCTGCTGTCCCCCATAAATCACAGCCACGCTGTCGATACAAAGCGTGTCACAGCGTACTGTGTTTACTTATGTAGTGTCCCCGCCCGCGTCCCTTCCCTCCCGCTGATTGAGGGAAGGGAAGCGGGGTGGGGACCGGAACTATGCAGGAGGCGGGGGGGGGGGGGGAGGGGGCGGGCGGCGAGAGTGACACTACATAGGTAAACACAACCCGCGTGTCGACAGCACGGCTGTGATTTATGGGGGCCAGCAGAGAGCAGGGGGAACTTAGGGGGGATTGAGCCAGCATCAGAGGCTGGGCAGTATAGGCAGACCCAGCCTCTGTGTGCAGATATTCTTAGAACCCCACCTCAGGTTCTCTTTAAGTGAAAAACGCAATCTGGCATGCTGAAAAACTACACCCAACAGTTTTTATTTCCTGCTGCAGCTTCCTTCCAATTTTCCCTCCCCTCTCCACGGGACAGAACACACTGCTAGGGACACAGGAAAAGCAATCAGTGTTCTCCCTAGGCTCTTTTAGCCGGGTGCTCTACCCGGCTAGTTTTGGTGAGCACCTGGCTGTCATCGGCTCACTTCCTCCTCTGCTATAAGCAGAGTTGCACACAGAAGCACTGGCCCTGCATTCTCTCATGTTGCCCCACCCAGCTACTTTTTCATGCCACCCGGCTACTATTTCATGCCACCCGGGTGGAAAAAATTTCTGGGGAGAACACTGGCAATACATGTTCATACAGGGAAATGTCACCTGGCTGATCAAGAATAAGGGCCCTTTTCCACTAGCTGCGTTTTTGCCAAGTGCAGCCTGTTTAAAATAAGAATCTTGGGTGGCCTTTTCCACTGCTGCGCAGGGCTGTGGAGTCGGTACAAAAACCCACCAACTCCGACTCCTCAGTTTAGGATTCCACCAACTCCTCAACTCCGACTCCTTGGTAAGAGTACTTGTAAAAGGTACAGACCGGAACAAAGACCATCTATCAGGCCCTAGGCAAGGTAACTGTGGGTACATATAAGAGTGATGTGTAGGTACTCTGCAGGGGAATGAGGCGATTCCTCCTCTATTACACATTCTTCATGCACAATCTGTACCAGGTTTATGGGTGATAGACAACACCTCTGTGTTCAATGTGCTCAGCATTCTCAGTGGATTCCCTGCAGCTCTGTGGGGAGTGCATATGTAGAGTATAGTACTACTGGGTAACAAAGTAAACCTGAGACAGATGACATTAAAGTTTTATACATACCTGGGGCTTACTCTAGCCCCTTTCAGGCTAATCAGTCCCTCGCTGACCTCCTCCACCACCTGGATCTTCTGCTACGAGTCCAGGTACTTGAGCCAGTCTGGCGTAGTGCGCATGCATACACTACACCTGCGCATGCATACATTACACTACGTACTACACCTGCGCAGCACTATTGCGCAGGTGCAGAATGCTCCTGGCTGTAGGAGCGGCATGAGGCCGTACTGCTCTGACTGGCTGAATTACGGACTCATGGGCAGCACGGTGGCGTAGTGGTTAGCTCTCTCGCCTTGCAGCGCTGGGTCCCTGGTTCGAATCCAGCAGGGCACTATCTGCAAAGAGTTTGTATGTTCTCTCCGTGTCTGCGTGGGTTTCCTCCCACATTCCAAAAACATACGGATAAGTTAATTGGCTCCCCCTAAAATTGGCCCTAGACTACAGTACTTATACTACATAATATAGACATATGGCAATGGTAGGGATTAGATTGTGAGCTCCTTTGAGAGACAGTTAGTGACAAGAGATAGATATATATATATATATATATATATATATATATATATATATATATATATATATACACACACACACACACACACACACTGTACAGCGCTGCGTAATATGTTGGCGCTATATAAATACTAAATAATAATAATAATAATAATAATAATAATAATAATAATAATAATAATAATAGCAGAAGATCCAGGTTGCGGAGGAGGACAGCGGGGGACTGATTGGCTTGAAGGGGGCTGGAGGAAGCCCCAGGTATGTATTAATTTTTTCTTTTCATCAGTCTCAGGTACCCTTTAACCACTTGAGGACCACAGTCTTTCTACCCCTTAAGGACCAGAGACTTTTTCTCCATTCAGACCACTGTAGCTTTCACGGTTTATTGCTCGGTCATACAACCTACCACCTAAATGAATTTTACCTCCTTTTCTTGTCACTAATACAGCTTTCTTTTGGTGCTATTTGATTGCTGCTGCGAGTTTTAGTTTTTATTATATTCATCAAAAAAGACATGAATTTTGTCAAAAAAATGACTAACTTTCTGTGCTGACATTTTTTCAAATAAAGTAAAATTTCCTATACATTTGAGCGCAAAAGTTATTCTGCTACATGTCTGATAAAAAAAAAAAAAAAAAATCAGTGTATATTTCTTGGATTGGGTAAAAGCTATAGCGTTTACAAACTATGGTGCCAAAAGTGAATTTTCCCATTTTGAAGCATCACTGACTTTTCGGACCACCTGTCATGTTTCATGAGGTGCTAAAATTCCAGGATAGTATAAATAGCCCCCAAATGACTCCATTTTGGAAAGAAGACATCCCAAAGTATTCACTGAGAGGCATGGTGAGGCATAGAAGATTTTATTTTTTGTCACAAGTTAGCGGAAAATGACACTGAAAAAAAAAGTTTCCATTTCTTCTAACTTGCGACAAAAAAAAAAAAAAAAAAAATGAAATCTGCCACAGACTCACTATGCTCCTCTCTGAATACCTTGATGGGTCTACTTTCCAAAATGGGGTCATTTGTGGGGTGTGTTTACTGTCCTGGCATTTTGGGGGGGTGCTAAATTGTAAGCACCCCTGTAAAGCCTAAAGGTGCTCATTGGACTTTGGGCCCCTTAGTGCAGTTAGGCTGCAAAAAAGTGCCACACATGTGGTATTGCCGTACTCATGAGAAGTAGTATAATGTGTTTTGGGGTGTATTTTTACACATACCCATGCTGGGTGGGAGAAATATCTCTGTAAATGACAATTTTTTTTTTTTTGTTTTTGTTTTTGTTTTTTTTTTTTGTTTTTTTTACACACAATTGTCCATTTACAGAGATATTTCTCCCACTCAGCATGGGTATGTGTAGAAATACACCCCAAAACACATTATATGACTTCTCCTGAGTACGGCGATACCACATGTGTGACACTTTTTTGCAGCCTGGGTGCGCTAAGGGGCCCAACGTCCTATTCACAGGTCATTTTGAGGCATTTGTTTTCTAGACTACTCCTCACGGTTTAGGGCCCCTAAAATGCCAGGGCAGTATTGAACCCCACAAGTGACCCCATTTTAGAAAGAAGACACCCCAAGGTATTCCGTTAGGAGTATGGTGAGTTCATAGAAGATTTTATTTTTTGTCACATACCCATGCTGAGTGGGAGAAATATCTCTGTAAATGACAATTTTTGTTTTTTGTTTTTTTGTTTTTGTTTTTTTTTTTACACACAATTGTCCATTTACAGAGAGATTTCTCCCACCCAGCATGGGTATGTCTTGAAACCAAATGTCGCAAAATGACCTGTGAAATCCTAAAGGTACTCATTGGACTTTGGGCCCCTTAGCGCACTTAGGGTGCAAAAAAGTGCCACACATGTGGTACTGCTGTACTCAGGAGAAGTAGTATAATGTGTTTTGTGGTGTATTTTTACACATACCCATGCTGGGTGGGAGAAATCAATTTCCACTAACTTTTGACAAAAAATAAAATCTTCTATGAACTCGTCATACACCTAACAGAAAACCTTGGGGTGTCTTTTCTAAAACGGGGTCACTTGTAAGGTTCCTATAGTGCCCTGGCATTTTACTGGCCCAAAACAGAAGTAGTCTGGAAACCAAATGTCTCAAAATGACTGTTCAGGGGTATAAGCATCTGCAAATTTTGATGACAGGTGGTCTATGAGGGGGCGAATTTTGTGGAACCGGTCATAAGCAGGGTGGCCTTTTAGATGACAGGTTGTATTGGGCCTGATCTGATGGATAGGAGTGCTAGGGGGGGGGGGGGGGGGGGGGGGTGACAGGAGGTGATTGATGGGTGTCTCAGGGGGTGGTTAGAGGGGAAAATAATAATAAAAATAATAATAAAATAATGCAGTTTTCCAAACAAGATGCTAATCTTGGTATTAGTTTGGGGATTTTTCAGGGAAATCAAACTTTGTTAGATAGATCCAAAGTTAAACAGGTAAGTATTGAGTCAAATCATCTGATAACCAATAAAATACCACTTTATTACAACATATTAAAAAAAAAACACAGAGATATACTTTTTCCATTACAAAACCATCACATAATGTATGTATTCACATTTATTACAATAGTACCAAAATCATCCCAATATGGGTGATTATAAAACGGAATAAAGTCCCTGTGTTTCTGGTCAGACCTAATACAGTCTGCCATATACCCTTCTAGGGGAAATAAGTATCCGTATCAGTCTTACATCACATTTAAATACTATCAGATGCCTGTCGAGATAAATATTAATTTCTCTCGCAAGTTTCGTGAACTTTATAACAAGTAACGTACACTTCGTCAGGAGTACAATTTTTCCCAGCTAAATGGAGAATCGTGTGAATGGCTAATATCCCCCGTCTCAAAATGTTTCTGTCTGGATCTATGCAGGTTGAAATCATCCAGACCGTTTTAAATAATTTCCCAAATCCATATAATTGGACAGTTCATCAAGAATTAACAATCCTGGTTCTATAGAGATTCAATGAATCGCTTATATATAAAGAGTTTTCCTAGTTCAATGTAATGTCAAATGTCTCGCTGTCTGCATGACATAATGGCTTGGGGAAAAGAATTCAGTGTGCGTCTGGAAAAGCCAACTTTTGCAGATGTGGTGTTACTCTAGGTAAGATTTACTAATGCACATGTTTTAATATGAAAATACCGTACATTTCTTCCCAAATCAACTGGCAATTAGGAAATTGCTGATTAGTCAAGATTTATTTCATCATTGCTAGAGCTGTATGTGCTGTTTACTGTAACTACTTCTGGTTGGGCCTCTCTACTGATGTCAGCCAAGGGTAAATGCTTTCGCTCCACAACCCCCCCCCCCCCCCCCCAAAAAAAAAGAACGCTAATTTGAACACTGCCTGATACTAACCTTTCCACATCTTAAAGGGAACATGAGGTGAGGGGGATAGGGGGGTTGCCATATTTATTTCCTTGTAAACAATTCCAGTTGCATGGCAGCTCTGTTGATCTTCAGGCTTAAAGAGAACCCGAGGCGGGGTTCTAACAATGCAATCCACATACAGAGGCTGGGTCTGCCTATACAGCCCAGCCTCTGTTGCCATTTCAATCCACCCTAACTTCCCCCTGCACTCTGTAATCAGCCATAAATAACAGACGTGCTTTTGACAGGGCTTCGAAGTCGGAACAATTTTGGCCACCCGGAATCGGATTTGTTTATTTCATAAACTGAGGAGTCGGAGTCGGATAATTTTTGTACAAAAACCACAGCCCTGTTAAGTATTAGGAGTCGGAGCCAGAGCCATTTTGGGTACCTGGAGTCGTGTTTTCATAAACTGTGGAGTCGAAGTTGGAGTCGGAAGATTTTTGTACCGACTCCACAGCCCTGGCTTCTGACACACAGCGTGTCAGAGCGGTCTGTGTTTACATCTGTCCTGTGAGTCTGCCGCTCCCCCGCCTCCTGCAGAGCTCCGGTCCCCGCCCGCGTCCCTTCCCTCGCCGCTGATTGGAGGGAAGGGATGCGGGCGGGGACCGGAGCTCTGCAGGAGGAGCGGCAGACTGACAGGACAGATGTAAACACAGACCGCACAGCGCGGCTGTGATTTATGGCTGATTACAGAACGCAGGGGGAAGTTAGGGGAGAGGCTGGGCTGTATAGGCAGACCCAGCCTCTGTATGTGGATTGCATCGTTAGAACCCCGCCTCGGGTTCTCTTTAAGTAGCATCTGAGTCAAAACCCTGGAACAAGCATATAGGTAATCCAGTAAAAGCTGTGTCAAAGTACCTGATCTGCTGCATGCTTGCTCAGGGTCTATGTCTGAAAGTATTAAAGTCACAGGGTCAGGAGGACTGCCAGACAACTGATATTGTTTAGAAGGAAATAAATATGGCAACCTCCATATCCCTCTCATCTCAGGTTCCCTTTAACACTAAGCTCTCCTGTCCCTAACACTAACCTCCCCTCTGCCTAAAACTAACCGTCCCTCTCCCTAACTTCCCTTCTATGTACCCAACACTAACTTCTCCTCTTCGTGCCTTCGTGCCTGACACTAACCTCTCCTCTCCCTAACACTAACCTCCCCATTCTGAAGCCTAACACTAACCTCCCCTCTCTGTGCCCAACACTAACCACTCCCCTCCCTAACAATAACCACCCCTCTAGCTCTTTTGATGAAGTTCTTTATATGGCGTTAATAGTAATAGCAGTCCGGCAGAACTCACATTTGAGGTAATCACACATGGTTTTCCAGCATGCAGAATCACACTAGATGTGACAGCCCACATTAATCAATGGGCTGGTTAACTTTTAATGTGGTGCCCATATGCAGGGGGAGGAAAAGTTTGCAGCGTAGCATTGCACACAGTGCGTGATTCCATTTGCCCACAGTCAGCTGATGCGTGCAGAAAATGCTTTCACACCAATAAAATTGTCTGTGGAAAACCACAATCAGGCCTGGTGCACACCAAAAAACGCTAGCAGATCCGCAAAATGCTAGCAGATTTTGAAACGCTTTTTCTTATTTTTCTGCAGCGTTTCAGCTAGCGTTTTTTTCGGTTTTGTGTAGCGTTTTTGGTGTAGTAGCTTTCATGTATTGTTACAGTAAAGCTGTTACTGAACAGCTACTGTAACAAAAAACGCCTGACAAACCGCTCTGAAGTGCCGTTTTTCAGAGCGGTTTGCGTTTTTCCTATACTTAACATTGAGGCAGAAACGCATCCGAAATCCAAAATCTGCTGCAGCCCGGGAGTATGCGTTTCTGCAAAACGCCTCCCGCTCTGGTGTGCACAAGCCCATTGAAATACATTACCCTAGCGGATCCGCACCCGCAGGCGGATCGCAAACCGCAGCGGAAACGCTCTGGTGTGCACTAGGCCTCAGTGTTCGTGACTGTTTGAACACTCTACCTAAAGGCCCATACACATGGTACCTGATCCCTCGGGTGACATTGCAGGGCTGAGGCTGTACGGATACGTTGCTAGCCTGCAGGCTATGCACGGTGGCTGACATAGCAGCGTGAGTGAAGTCATACTCGAGTCAGGTGAGGGGACAGAACAATGCCAAAAGTCATCACTTGGCCAAATCGATCCGCTAAGTGGATCGATGGCCAAGCACTGCTGTACACACAATGGACTCTCGGCAAAGACATTCATTATTGGCCAGGTTTCATCTATAAAGGTAAGAGTGGACAGAGGCGCCAGCAGGATTAAAGGTTCTAAAAGGCTTAAAATCCCTCAGGAAAGGTTGCATGGTGAGGAGGAGGTGCTCACAGGGGAGCCCAGCCGGTGACATGAGGGACAGGGAATGAGTGCATGAGGGGTGCAGCACCTGTGTGTGGTGACATTGCATAGAGGGGAGGAGGTGCCCACAGGGAAGCCCTTCTGATGACATGAGGGTCTGGGAAGTACATGAGGGGTGCAGCACCTGTGTGTAGTGACATTGAATGGGGGAAGGGGGGGGGGGAGGAGGTGGCCACAAGGGAGCCCAGTCGGTGACATGAGGGACAAGAAAGTACATGAGGGATGCAGCACCTGTGTGTGGTGACATTGCATGGGGGGGGGGGGGGGGAGGAGGTGGCCACAGGGGAGCCCAGCCTGTGACATGATGGACAGGGAGGTACAGGAGGGGTGCAGCACCTGTGTGTGGTGACATTGCATGGGGGAGGTGGCCACAGGGGAGCCCAGCCGGTGACATGATGGAAAGGGGGTACAGAAGGGGTGCAGCGCCTGTGTGTGGTGACATTGCATGGGGGAGGTGGCCACTGGGGAGCCCAGCCGGTGACATGAGGGACAGGGAGGTACAGGAGGGGTGCAGCACCTGTGTGTGGTGACATTGCATGGGGGGAGGGGTGGCCACAGGGGAGCCCAGCCGGTGACATGATGGACAGGAAGGTACAGGAGGGGTGAAGCACCTGTGTGTGGTGACATTGAATGGGGGTGGGGGTGGCCACAGGGGAGCCCAGCCGGTGACATGATGGACAGGGAGGTACAGGAGGGGTGCAGCACCTGTGTGTGGTGACATTGAATGGGGGGGTGGCCACAGGGGAGCCCAGCCGGTGACATGATGGACAGGGAGGTACAGGAGGTGTGCAGCACCTGTGTGTGGTGACATTGCATGGGGGGGGGGGGAGGAGGTGGCCACAGGGGAGCCCAGCCGGTGACATGAGGGACAGGGAGGTACAGGAGGGGTGCAGCACCTGTGTGTGGTGACATTGCATGGGGGGGGGGGGGAGGAGGTGGCCACAGGGGAGCCCAGCCGGTGACATGAGGGACAGGGAGGTACAGGAGGGGTGCAGCACCTGTGTGTGGTGACATTGCATGGGGGGAGGATGTGGCCACAGGGGAGCCCAGCCGGTGACATGAGGGACCGGGAAGTACAGGAGGGGTGCAGCACCTGTGTGTGGTGACATTGCATGGGGGGGGGAGGAGGTGGCCACAGGGGAGCCCAGCCGGTGACATGATGGACAGGGAGGTACAGGAGGGGCGCAGCACCTGTGTGTGGTGACATTACATGGGGGGGTGGCCACAGGGGAGCCCAGCCGGTGACGACAGGGAGGTACAGGAGGGGTGCAGCACCTGTGTGTGGTGACACTGCATGGGGGGGGGGGGGGAGGAGGTGGCCACAGGGGAGCCCAGCCGGTGACATGAGGGTCAGGGAGGTACAGGAGGGGTGCAGCACCTGTGTGTGGTGACATTGCATGGGGGGGGGGGGGGGGGAGGAGGTGGCCACAGAAGAGCCCAGCCGGTGACATGGATGGACAGAGAGGTACAGGAGGGGTGCAGCACCTGTGTGTGGTGACATTACATGGGGAGGTGGCCACAGGGGAGCCCAGTCGGTGACAAAAGGGACATGGAGGTACAGGAGGGGTGCAGCACCTGTGTGTGGTGACACTGCATGGGGGGGGGGGGGGGGGAAGGAGGTGGCCACAGGGGAGCCCAGCCAGTGACATGAGGGACAGGGAGGTACAGGAGGGGTGGAGCACCTGTGTATGGTGACATTGCATGGGGGGGGGGGGGCTGGCCACAGGGGAGCCCAGCCGGTGACATGATGGACAGGGAGGTACAGGAGGGGCGCAGCACCTGTGTGTGGTGACATTGCATGGGGGGGGGGGGGGGTGGCCACAGGGGAGCCCAGCCGGTGACATGAGGCACAGGGATGTACAGGAGGGGTGCAGCACCTGTGTGTGGTGACAATCACTAGAACCAAAGAGGAACATGCTGTGGCAATAGTGACCAGCTGCGCAATAACCGCTAGAGAGAACAAGCTGAAGAATCTGGCGATGGACATGTGGCAAGTGTAACGCTACGCTATGATTGGAGGACAGCATTGAACAGAAATGTAGGTGGGGAGAAAAAGAACAGAAATGTAGGTGGAGAGCGACCAGGAAAAGGCAGGGGAAATGACACTACTGGCCATATATAGCCCGACACTGTCGTACAGAGCGGGACCGACTCGCAGGACGCTTCACACCTCAGCACAGCCTAACCCCCATACAGCAACAAGTGACCCGCCCGAGCCACCGGCATTCATCAGCATCCACAGCCCATCCCGTTATCTGCCACTCGCATACATGTCATTCACTACTTTCCACGAGTTACTTTGTCGCACCTCAGCAAGCATCAGCCCACCCTCCAGCCCAAGAAAGAGGAGAAAGCGTGTAAGGCTGCCCTGCAGTGCCGCCCGCTCACATCCCACAACAAGAGCAGACCGGGTACCGTTACGTCTCGCTGCTGCTGGCGGATCCGGGGCTAGAGGAGGCTCTGCTAGGCTGCTTCTTCCTCTCCTCTTCCTCCCAACCCGGCCTGGCAGTGTACTGCTGCCTACAAGCCCCTCCCCTGGGCGGGCCCCGGCCTCTCCCAGCCACACACAGGCGGGCAGCGGAGACGCGTGAGGAGGCTCGCCTGATGAGGAGGGGGGATACAGGGAAGGATGTAGTGTTGTTCGGATCATGAACGATTCGAATCTCTTTTGTGAGTCGAATCATCCGGATCATCAAAGTGAACGATTCGGTTCATAAAGGGGGTGGAGCCAGGAGCGGCACGCCCCCCCCCCCCCTCTCAGCGGGCAGGGGGTCCTTCGAAGCAGTGCAGAGATGAATATCTCAGTTGGAGGGACAGGTAGATGAGACAGGGGACATGGGTGCCACTGCCAGATGTGTGTGGAGCACACGTACTGGCTGTAATATGCTGCTCATTTTAGGCTGTCTGTTCCATAGCTGTGCATAGTGAACACATGGGAAAGTTTTGGCTCAGAAGCACAGCTCAGTAACTTTGCAGACAGCAGTGCTGGGCTAGAATGACAAGGCAATGGTAATACAGCAGCAGCTACATGCAAGCCATGCTGACACTTGTAGTGCTATCTGATAGCTTGTAATACAGAAGCAGCTGCATGGGAGTGATGCTGACACTTGTGCTCTCTGCTGACATGGAATTCAGCAGCAGCTACATGCAAGCCATGCTGACACTTGTAGTGCTATCTGATGGCTTGCAATACAGCAGCTACAAGTGAACCATGCTGACACTTGTAGTGCTATCTGATGGCTTGCAATACAGCAGCAGTTACCTATAAGCCATGCTGACACTTGTAGTACTATTGGGTGGCTTGAAATACAGCAGCAACTACATGTAAGCCATGCTGACACTTGTAATGCTCTCTGATGGCTTGTGATACATCAGCAACTACATGTGAGCCATGCTTACACTTGTAGTGCTATCTGAGTGCTTGCAATACAACAGCAGCTACATATGAGCCATGCTGACACGTGTAGTGCTCTCTGATGGCTTGCAATACAGCAGCAGCTACATGTAAGCCATGCTGACACTTGTAGTGCTATCTAAAGTACTATCTATCAATTAAAGTATACAGATGAACGTACAGGTGAAATGTATTTAAAGCATGATTGCAACATGTGGGTAATTTGTGCAAAAAACATTTCTGCAAAAAACATTTCTGCACTCCCCTCTTCGTCCACTCCCTGCCCTTCTCCAGGCGCGGAGCTAGGGGGGGTCGGGGTAGGACAAGTGCCCCCGGGCGCTAGGTCCCCAAGGGCGCCCCCAGCTCAGCTGCAGTGTTTTTTTTTATATACATTTACTTTATCTATGCAGCGCTCACCGCCATCCGGGCCGGAATCCGGATCTCCCGATCCTCAGTCTGCGAGTGACGTCACACGTCATGATCGCCCGCCGCGCAGCGTCCATATAGAAGTGGAACGCTGCGCAGAGCGGCAAGTCAGCAGAAGAGGCGCCGCCAGCCAGCGAGCCAGCCCAACCCGACCCCTGCCCTGATCCCCAGCCCAGCCAGCACCATCCCTCTAGAGGCTAAACAGGGCCAGGCAGGCCGCAGACAGCGTGGACGTGCCGTGCGTGCGAGGAGCCCCCAGGTGAATCTGATCCCAGGACCAAAGTGCGCGGGGGGGGGGGGGGGGGTGCGGTGGGGGCCTGCCAGCCACCCGGACATTACTTCTGGAGGGGAGAGCGAGCGAGGGAGAGCCCCCTAAGGTGCTCAACGCTCTCCCTCCACTGCGCTGCTCCCCTCCTGCTGGGGAGCACACCTGACTACATATACTGGGCACATATACACCCTGACTACATATACTGGGCACATATACCCCCTGGCTACATATACTGGGCACATATACCCCCTGGCTACATATACTGGGCACATATACCCCCTGGCTACATATACTGGGCACATATACCCCCTGGCTACATATACTGGGCACATATACCCCCTGGCTACATATACTGGGCACATATACCCCCTGGCTACATATACTGGGCACATATACCCCTGGCTACATATACTGGGCACATATACCCCCTGACTACATATACTGGGCACATATACCCCCTGACTACATATACTGGGCACATATACCCCCTGACTACATATACTGGGCACATACACCCCCTGACTACATATACTGGGCACATATACCCCCTGACTACATATACTGGGCACATATACCCCCTTACTACATATACTGGGCACATATACCCCCTTACTACATATACTGGGCACATATACCCCCTTACTACATATACTGGGCATATATACCCCTGGTTACATATACTGGGCACATATACCCCTGGTTACATATACTGGGCACATATACCCCTGGCTACATATACTGGGCACATATACCCCTGGCTACATATACTGGGCACATATACCCCTGGCTACCTGTTCTGGGGACATCTCTACCCCTGGCTACCTGTTCTGGGGACATCTATACCGCTGGCCACCTATTCTGGGGACATCTATACTGCTGGCCACCTATTCTGGGGACACCTATAGACCTGGGGCTACCTATTTTTGGGGAACCACTGCTGTCAGATTGAGTGTATTTTAGGGAACTGCTGCCAGGTGAGAGGTGTCTACCATATTAAGGGGGCATCTGCCTATTTATGTGAAATGCTGTCTATTTATGTGCCTCATGACTGCTGAATTTGTCTTGTTGGGAGCCTCATGGTTACTGAATTTGTCTTGTTGGTGGCCTCATGATTTGTTGGGGGCCTCAGGATTGCTGAATTTGTCTTGTTGGGGGCCTCATGATTGCTGAATTTGTCTTGTTGGGGGCCTCATGATTGCTAAATTTGTCTTGTTGGGGGCCTCATGATTGCTGAGTTGGTCATGTTGGGGGCCTCATGATTGCTCAATTTGTCTTGGAACATGCTGGAAGGTACATACTGAGGGAGGGTGGGTGAGCGTGAGCCTGCTAACTTCCTGTACATTTGGCTCCACCCATAACCACGCCCACATTTAATATGTGGCCACGCCCCTTGCTTTGGCCGCACCCTTCACCTTAGGGGGCGCATTAATAGTCTTTGTCCCCGGGCGCTGAAAGCCCTAGCTACGCCTCTGCCCTTCTCTGTCCACCATCCCCCCTTCTCTGTCTGTCCACCCCCCTCCCCTTCTCTGTCCACTGCAGGGAAAGTCCTGTCCTGCTAGTCATTTCACCCCCGAATGCTACCCTAGTAAAATGATTCGAGATTCGGATCAAAGATCCGGATCTTTTCAATGATCCGATTCAAATCATCCGAATCATTGAAAAGATCCGGACTTCCCATCTCTAGAAGGATGGCGGGTGGGGGAGCTCTACGCTGCATCACTACACTGGAGAGGGGGGAGAGTGGAAGGGAAGAAATTCGAACAGCTAATTATGTTCCAGCACACACCATGAGTTGTCTGCCCAGTGGTGTAGCTAAGGAGCTATGGGCCCTGGTGCAAGTTTTACATGGGGACCCCTAAGCACTCTATACACAACAATATACGGCGCAGACCATAAGTGGCTCTGTGTTACTATGCAGGCAAGGTAAACCTCTCTAAAACCAGCAGACTTGCTGAAGGTAAAATTTCTGCATTACTGTGAGAAAACGCGGAAAAGCCGCCGCGGGTGCTCAGAACAAGGCGGCTGATTCCGCGTCCAACGCGGCAGGTTGCGCGCGTGGGCCTGCATCTGTTAGCATGACTGAACGCGGAGAAACCGCCGCATGTCTTGAGAACAAGGCGGCGGATTCCGCGTCCGACTCGGCGGTTTGCACGCATAGGCCTACATCTGTCAGTATGGCTGAACGCGGAGAAACCGCCGCATGCTCTGATAGCGGTGCGGCTGGTTCCGCGTCCAACACAGCGGATGCATTACAACACATGTCTGGTGTGGCTGGGACTGATAGTCCACACAGGTTCAGAAGGACGCGCGCGCGCGCTGAGAGGCAGAGCTTTTATGACAGCCAGAAGGGTGTCAGCTGACCAAGCCGGTCAGCTAACAATTCTATCAGTTCCCATTGGTCCAGCACTTAGGGGAGGCGCTGGAGAGCGCTTTGGTATATATACTGGGTGCTGGTCATTTCTCTGGTGTCTGCCGTTGCGATCACTACGTGGTAGCACTCAGACCTTTTGTCAGTATCTGTGTTATTCTCTAGATCAGTTCCTAGGTGTTGATGACCAAGGACCTCACACCTCAGAATAGGAATACTGTATATCATCTGTGTTATTCTCTAGACCAGTTCCAGGGTGTTGATGATCACGGACCTCACACCCCAGACTAGGACTATCTGTGTTATTCTCTAGACCAGTTCCAGGGTGTTGATGACTACGGAGCTCACACCCAAGACTAGGAAATAGCTTTACCATCCAGTTATTATTCAGACTAGTTCCAGGGTGTTGATGATCAAGGAGCTCACACCCAAGACTAGGCATTGTTGATTATTTGTTATGACCTTCTCCTTTCCTGACTACTCTTCTGATCTCTGATTTGGTACTTCGCTATATCTGATACTCTGTTGCCAATATTGTGTAGCAAGAGAGGCGCCAGGAGTATAAAAAAGATAAAAGTTTTAAAAACGGGGAGGTGATGGGTTGGATACGCCTCTCCCAGAGAACACACAAGAAAAAGTTGATTTTTCAACACAAGAAAGAATTTAATCATACACTCCAATAGTTTGCAATGCGTTTCGCGGGTTCAACCCACTTCATCAGGCTATGGAACGGAGTATAACACTTGTACGTAGGGTTCATCAGCTTAGCGCCTCAGTCTGATACTGAGGCGCTAAGCTGATGAACCCTACGTACAAGTGTTATACTCCGTTCCATAGCCTGATGAAGTGGGTTGAACCCGCGAAACGCGTTTATATACAATTGTACACTGTGGACTAATCTTGATAGCGAAAACTCTGGTTGCTTGATATTTTGATAGCTTGATATTTTGTATGATAGATCATTATTAACGGTGGGCGCAGTTTGCATAATATATAGCCTCTGTTCTCTTGCTACACAATATTGTCCACCCCTGGTGGAGGGGAATTGGCCCCCTTTTTTCCGAACTACAGAGAGCGACTTCTTAATCCTGAGTGGGGACAGGTCTAATCTCCCCACCTGCCTATACAGTGATTGCCTGAAGGGTAACCCATGCTTGTGAGTATATTTCATTATACCACTGTCTTCCCATTTTACATAACATACTGCACTATATTGGGCTCTCGGTGTCTTCCCCCCCTACTCTGTTGCCAAACTCTGCTTGTCTTAGGATTCTGTATCTGTCTCCTGTCTCTGTATCTGATCTGTCCGTGTGTTGCCGACCTGGCTTGTCCGACCTCGAGAGCTTAGAGATAGTTCACAGTCTGTTAGTGACATTCCTCTATTGGTGTCACTCACACTCTGGTCCTTCCCACTCTCTGCCTGACTCCTCCCCTTGGGGAGCCTCAGGCCTTTGGAAGGAGCCTGTTCTTTGGGCAGTATCCTTTACTGCCTTGCACCCTCTGTACGGGTGCTCTCCTCAAAGTATTACTGTTGCACCAAACACTGAATATACTCAGGTGTCCAGAGGTTAGAGATATATCTGATTATCGGTGATACTGCAGATCATCAATAATCGGGTATATATCTGTATTCTCGGTGATACTGCAGATCACCGATAATCAGATCCTCTCTGTGTTACACCGATCGTTACAGAACGGCAGACCAAACCCAAATGGACGCACTGTATAGCCATGCTGAAGTCCTGACCACCGCGGTAAACCAACTTTCCGCGGCAGTTTTGAACCAACAGACCCAGATATGTCAGATATTTGGGGCTATTCAGGAACTTCAATCAGCTATGAACTCAGTGCGATCTCCTCTAGTTACGGACATCCGTATGCCTGTACCTGAAAAATTTTCCGGTCACAGATCTGACTTCCGAAATTTTAGGAGTAGAGTGTTATCATACTTTGAGTTGAGACCTAATTCTTCAGGAACTATGGCCCAAAGGGTTACATTTATTAAAACTTTGTTATCAGGTGATTCTCAGACCTGGGCGTACAGTCTGCCCGACGGAGACTTGGCCCTAACCTCTGTAGAGGAATTTTTTAAAGCCATGGCTATAATTTACGATGATCCAGACATTGCCTCGACTTCTGAGCGGAAGCTCAAATTGTTACGTCAAGGCAAGAGTCCGGTTGAACAGTATGCTGCTGAATTTAGGAGGTGGTCAGTATCAGCCAGGTGGGACACCTTTGCCCTTTTAGATTGTTTCTTATCAGGGTTGTCAGATGAGGTCTCCGATCTTATGTTAAGTCAGCCTGAACCCAAGTCCTTTGATGAGGCCATTTCATCGGCCATTAGGATAGATCGCCGGCTGCGCTATCAGAGACAGACCCGGGGTGGAAACCATGTGAGAATGGTATCCCACGCTGCGCCCCCTGTGACTCCACCTCCTCCCGTTTCGCCTCCACCTGAACCAATGCAGATTGGTCGGTCAGAATTGTCTCAAGTGGAGCGGAAACGTTACTGCCTAGGCGTGCAATTTTTTCCCCTAGATGATAAACGTTTGCTTCTTCCTTGTACTATTTCATGGGAAGATAAGTCGGAAGTCACTGAAGCCTTCATTGACTCAGGCTCAGCAGCTAATTTTATGGATTACGAATTTGCAAAAAGATTGGGTATTCCGCTCACCCCGGTAAAACCACCTATTCAAGTTACGGCCGTGGATGATTCCCCTCTGCAGGGTAACAGTCCTCTGTCGCAGACTCTAGAGGTGGGAGTCACTATAGGGGTGCTGCATAGGGAGAATTTGCATTTTTTTGTGTTACACATGACAACCTCCACGATCATTCTTGGCATGCCCTGGTTACAACTTCGCTCCCCTCAGATTAATTGGGCCACTGGTCAGCTAACGAGCTGGTCGTCCCATTGTTTTCATCATTGTTTAGCGAAGGTAATCTTGGGCCAGACCAAGATTCACTTGGAGGGAGTGCCGGATCAGTATTCTGAATTTTCAGACGTGTTTTGTCCTAAATCAGCTGATAAACTTCCTCCACATCGCCCTTTCGATTGTCCCATCGACCTCCGGTCTGGTTGTATGCCCCCTGGAGGTCATCTTTACAATTTGTCTGGGCCGGAAAAGTTGGCCATGCAGGAGTACATCCGTGAAAACTTAGCTAAAGGGTTCATTCACCCTTCCCGGTCACCTGCTGGAGCAGGTTTCTTTTTGTAAAGAAAAAAGACGGAGGCCTTCGGCCATGCATTGATTACCGGGGTCTGAATAAAATCACAGTAAAAAATCGCTATCCTTTACCATTGATAGACGATTTATTTACTCAGGTCACCAATGCTAAGATTTTCTCAAAATTGGATTTGCGGGGTGCATACAACCTGGTGCGGATCAGAGAGGGCGATGAGTGGAAGACGGCCTTTAACACACCCGATGGGCATTACGAGTACCTGGTGATGCCCTTCGGGTTGTGTAACGCTCCGGCCGTCTTTCAGGAACTCATTAATGAGGTGTTCAGGGAGGTTTTGGGTAAATTTGTCCTGGTATATCTGGATGATATACTAATCTTCTCAGATAACCTCTCAGAGCACAGGGCTCATGTCAGATTTGTGCTGCACAAGCTAAGACAGAACATGCTCTATGCTAAATTGGAGAAATGCATTTTTGAGATAACATCTGTCGCCTTTCTGGGGTACATAATTTCTACCTCGGGCCTTTCTATGGACCCTGCCAAAGTCTCTGCTGTCCTGGAATGGCCTCAGCCTGTAGGACTGAAGGCTCTCCAGAGATTCTTAGGGTTCGCAAATTACTATAGAAGGTTCATAAAGGGGTACTCCACAGTCATTGCACCCCTCACCAGTCTAACAAAGAAAGGGGCAGATACCAACCACTGGTCCACTGAAGCTCTGGCTGCTTTCTCCACTCTGAAAGAATTGTTTTGTTCTGCACCCATTTTGAGACACGTCGATACCTCCTATCCCTTTATCGGGGAGGTGGATGCCTCAGAGGTCGGGGTGGGGGCTGTGCTGTCTCAGCGTTGTGGGTTGCAGGGAGGATTACACCCGTGTGCCTATTTTTCTCGTAGGTTTTCACCAGCAGAGAAAAAGTACGATATAGGCAACAGGGAGCTCCTAGCCATTAAATTGGCCTTTGAAGAATGGCGTCATTGGCTAAAAGGAGCAGAACATACGATTACAGTTTACACTGATCACAAAAATTTGGAATACATTAAGGGGGCTAAGAGATTGAGTCCCCGTCAGGCTCGATGGTCACTGTTTTTTTCGAGATTCAGATTTGTAATTACGTATACTCCGGGTAGTAAAAACATTAAAGCAGATGCTTTATCCAGATGCTTTGAGCCAGAGACCGCACAGCCCTCAGACCCAGAGACTATTATCCCACAGAAAGTGGTATTGGCAGCCACAGAGACCTGGAAGAACTGGATGGAGACTTTAAGTCCCTTCCAGCAGGACGTTCCGGAGGGAAAGCCTGAAGGGGTCATGTTTGTACCATTGCTATTTCGTCTTCAGATTTTGCAGATGTTCCACTCCCACAAAAATGCTGAACATCCTGGGGTCTCCAGAACACAGGACCTTGTTGCTAGGTGTGCTTGGTGGCCTTCGTTGGCAACTGACTGCAAGGAGTATGTGAGAGAATGTGCAGTGTGTGCAAAAAGCAAACCTTCCCGTCTGGCACCTGTGGGAACATTGCAGCCTTTGCCCACCCCGAGTGAACCATGGACCCACTTGTCCATGGATTTTGTGGGTGAGCTCCCGAGGTCTGAAAGCATGTCGGTCATTTGGGTGGTAGTCAACAGATTAAGTAAAATGGCCCATTTCGTGCCCCTGAAAGGACTCCCCTCGGCCCAGGAGTTGGCCGATCTTTTCATCATGCACATTTTCCGGCTACATGGCATCCCGGAAACTATAGTGTCAGATCGGGGAGTCCAATTTGTTTCTAAATTTTGGAGGGCATTTTGTCATCAATTGGGCATGGAACTGTCGTTTTCGTCGGGCTACCACCCACAGACCAATGGTCAGACCGAGAGAATTAATCAGTCACTGGAACAGTTTCTAAGGTGTTATGTTGCGGATGCGCAAAATGATTGGGTCAAGTTCTTGCCGTTTGCAGAATTTGCACACAATAATTTGAAAAGCTCTTCCTCTGGATTCTCTCCGTTTCAGGTGGTAACTGGAAAGTTGCCTAAATTCTCCCCACTGCCAGTGGCTTCCACTCCGTTTCCAGCTTTGGAGGCTTGGCAAAAGTCATTTAAGAACATTTGGGGGATCGTGAAAAAGAATCTAGAGAAGGCCTTTCAGAGTCAGAAAGGTCAAGCTGACAAGAAACGTTCCATAGAGTGGAAGTTCCGGCCAGGAGACTTGGTCTGGGTGTCCACTCGTCATTTGACTTTAAAACAGCCTTCGCCCAAGTTAGGACCCAGATTTGTGGGCCCTTTCCCAGTAACCAGGAAAATCAACAATGTTACTTATGCCATTGATCTTCCTGCCAGCATGCGTGGTGTAAGATCGTTCCATGTATCCCTGATTAAGCCAGCAGTGCATGTAGGTTCCACTCCTCCTCCCCCTGTGATGGTGGATGACCAACCTGAGTATGAAGTGGAAAAGATTTCAGACTCACGTATTGTACAGAACTCAGTACAGTATTTAGTTCACTGGAAAGGTTATGGTATTGAGGAAAGAACATGGGTACCTGATTGTCGCATGCATGCGGATAAATTAAAGAAGGAGTTCCACGCCCTACATCCTGAGAATCCGGGTAGGAGCTGTCCGGAGTCCACTCCTCAGGGGGGGAGTACTGTGAGAAAACGCGGAAAAGCATCTGGATAAAGCATCTGCTCTGATAGCGGTGCGGCTGGTTCCGCGTCCAACACAGCGGATGCATTACAACACATGTCTGGTGTGGCTGGGACTGATAGTCCACACAGGTTCAGAAGGACGCGCGCGCGCGCTGAGAGGCAGAGCTTTTATGACAGCCAGAAGGGTGTCAGCTGACCAAGCCGGTCAGCTGACAATTCTATCAGTTCCCATTGGTCCAGCACTTAGGGGAGGCGCTGGAGAGCGCTTTGGTATATATACTGGGTGCTGGTCATTTCTCTGGTGTCTGCCGTTGCGATCACTACGTGGTAGCACTCAGACCTTTTGTCAGTATCTGTGTTATTCTCTAGATCAGTTCCTAGGTGTTGATGACCAAGGACCTCACACCTCAGAATAGGAATACTGTATATCATCTGTGTTATTCTCTAGACCAGTTCCAGGGTGTTGATGACTACGGAGCTCACACCCAAGACTAGGAAATAGCTTTACCATCCAGTTATTATTCAGACTAGTTCCAGGGTGTTGATGATCAAGGAACTCACACCCGAGACTAGGCATTGTTGATTATTTGTTATGACCTTCTGCTTTCCTGACTACTCTTCTGATCTCTGATTTGGTACTTCGCTATATCTGATACTCTGTTGCCAAACTCTGCTTGTCTTAGGATTCTGTATCTGTCTCCTGTCTCTGTATCTGATCTGTCCGTGTGTTGCCGACCTGGCTTGTCCGACCTCGAGAGCTATCTCTCCCGTTAAGAGATAGTTCACAGTCTGTTAGTGACATTCCTCTATTGGTGTCACTCACACTCTGGTCCTTCCCACTCTCTGCCTGACTCCTCCCCTTGGGGAGCCTCAGGCCTTTGGAAGGAGCCTGTTCTTTGGGCAGTATCCTTTACTGCCTTGCACCCTCTGTACGGGTGCTCTCCTCAAAGTATTACTGTTGCACCAAACACTGAATATACTCAGGTGTCCAGAGGTTAGAGATATATCTGATTATCGGTGATACTGCAGATCATCAATAATCGGGTATATATCTGTATTCTCGGTGATACTGCAGATCACCGATAATCAGATCCTCTCTGTGTTACACCGATCGTTACAATTACCAAAACTTTGATGCTACCAATAGGTGGCGCTGTGCATCAGGAGACCATTGCTGCTGCTTGTGTCGTGCTTCACAAATTTCATGTGCTACCAAAAGATGGCGCTCTGTAATAAACAAACTTTGTATGCTGCTAAATTTCTGCTATACCAACAGATGGCGCTATGTAACACAAACCTCATATGCTGCTAAATTACTGCTGTACCAACAGATGGTGCTGTGTAACAGAAACCTCATATGCTGCTAAACTACTGCTGTACCAACAGATGGCTCTGTGTAACACAACCCTCATACGCTGCTAAATTACTGCTGTGCCAACAGATGGCACTGTGTAACACAAACCTCATATGCTGCTAAATTACTGCTGTACCAACAGATGGCGCTGTGTAATACAAACACAAACCTCATATGCTGCTAAATTTCTGCTGTGCCAACAGATGGCGCTGTGTGACACAACCCTCATATGCTGCTAAATTACTGCTGTACCAACAGATGGCGCTGTGTAACACAAACACAAACCTCACATGCTGCTAAATTACTGCTGTACCAACAGATGACGCTGTGTAACAAACACAAACCTCATATGCTGCTACATTTCTGCTGTGCCAACAGATGGCGCTGTGTAACACAAACACAAACCTCATATGCTGCTAAATTACTGCTGTACCAACAGATGGCGCTGTGTAACACAAACACAAACCTCATATGCTGCTAAATTACTGCTGCACCAACAGATGGTGCTGTGTAACACAAACTTCATATGCTGCTAAATTACTGCTGTGCCAACAGATGGGGCTGTGTAACACAACGCTCATATGCTGCTAAATTACTGCTGTACCAACAGATGGAGCTGTGTAACACAAACACAAACCTCATATGTTGCTAAATTTCTGCTGTGCCAACAGATGGCGCTGAGTAACACAACCCTCATATGCTGCTAAATTACTGCTGTACCAACAGATGGCGCTGTGTAACAAACACAAACCTCATATGCTGCTAAATTACTGCTGTACCAACAGATGGCACTGTGTAACACAAACCTCATATGCTGCTAAATTACTGCTGTACCAACAGATGGCGCTGTGTAACACAAACTTCATATGCTGCTAAATTACTGCTGTACCAACAGATGGCGCTGTATAACACAACGCTCATATGCTGCTAAATTACTGCTGTGCCAACAGATGGCGCTGTGTAACACAAACCTCATATGCTGCTACATTTCTGCTGTGCCAACAGATGGCGCTGTGTAACACAAACACAAACCTCATATGCTGCTAAATTACTGCTGTACCAACAGATGGCGCTGTGTAACACAAACACAAACCTCATATGCTGCTAAATTACTGCTGCACCAACAGATGGCGCTGTGTAACACAAACTTCATATGCTGCTAAATTACTTCTGTGCCAACAGATGGCGCTGTGTAACACAAACCTCATATGCTGCTAAATTACTGCTGTGCCAACAGATGGCGCTGTGTAACACAACGCTCATATGCTGCTAAATTACTGCTGTACCAACAGATGGAGCTGTGTAACACAAACACAAACCTCATATGTTGCTAAATTTCTGCTGTGCCAACAGATGGCGCTGTGTAACACAACCCTCATATGCTGCTAAATTACTGCTGTATCAACAGATGGCGCTGTGTAACACAAACACAAACCTCATATGCTGCTAAATTACTGCTGTACCAACAGATGGCGCTGTGTAACACAAACACAAACCTCATATGCTGCTAAATTACTGTTGTACCAACAGATGGCGCTGTGTAACACAAACTTCATATGCTGCTAAATTACTGCTGTACCAACAGATGGCGCTGTGTAACACAACGCTCATATGCTGCTAAATTACTGCTGTGCCAACAGATGGCGGTGTGTAACACAACGCTCATATGCTGCTAAATTTCTGCTGTGCCAACAGATGACGCTGTGTAACACAACCCTCATATGCTGCTAAATTTCTGCCATACCAACAGAAGGCGCAGTGTAATACAACTAGCTATGGGCCCTGGTGCAAGTTTTACATGAGGACCCCCAAGCACTCTATACACAACAATATACAGCGCAGACCACAAGTGGCTCTGTGTTACTATTCAAGCAGACTTGCTGAAGGTAAAATTTCTGCATTACCAAAACTTTGATGCTACCAATAGGTGGCGCTGTACATCAGGAAACCATCACTGGTGCTTCACAAATTTGTGCTACCAACAGATGGTGCGCTGTAATACACAAACTTTGTATGCTGCTGAATTTCTGCTATACCAACAGATGGCGCTGTGTAACACAAACCTCATATGTTGCTAAATTACTGCTGTACCAACAGATGGCGCTGTGTAACACAACCCTCATATGCTGCTAAATTTCTGCTGTGCCAACAGATGGCGCTGTGTAACACAACTAGCTATGGGCCCTGGTGCATGTTTTACATGGGGACCCCCAAGCACTCTATACACAACAATATACGGCGCAGACCACGAGTGGCTCTGTGTTACTATTCAGGCATGGGAAACGTCTCTAAAACAACCCGACTTGCTGAAGGTAAAATTTCTGCATTACCAAAACTTTGATGCTACCAATAGGTGGCGCTGTGCATCAGGAAACCATCACTTCTGCTTGTGTCATGCTTCACAAATTTCATGTGCTACCAACAGATGGCGCTCTGTAATACACAAACTTTGTATGCGGCTAAATTTCTGCTATACCAACAGATGGCGCTGTGTAACACAATCCTCATATGCTGCTAAATTACTGCTCTACTAACAGATGGCGCTGTGTAACACAAACCTCATATGCTGCTGAACTACTGCTGTACCAACAGATGGCGCTGTGTAACACAAACCTCATATGCTGCTAAATTACTGCTGTACCAACAGATGGCGCTGTGTAACACAAACCTCATATGCTGCTAAACTACTGCTGTACCAACAGATGGCGCTGTGTAACACAAACCTCATATGCTGCTAAATTACTGCTGTACCAACAGATGGCGCTGTGTAACACAAACCTCATATGCTGCTAAATTACTGCTGTGCTAACAGATGGCGCTGTGTAATACAAACACAAACCTCATATGCTGCTAAATTTCTGCTGTGCCAACAGATGGCGCTGTGTAACACAACCCTCATATGCTGCTAAATTACTGCTGTACCAACAGATGGCGCTGTGTAACACATACACAAACCTCATATGCTGCTAAATTACTGCTGTACCAACAGATAGCTGTAACGATTGTGGAATTCTCTCCGTGGTCAGCGCACAGGATGCGCGCTAACACTGCGGAAATCCTCCACAAGCGTATAATCTGAGAGAACCCAGCAAGAGGTGCAATGCACCTGTAAAGGGGAATTCCTGCCGGCAGATGGAGCCGTGGAGTGCAGAGGAACAGATCCTCTGCACAGCCACAGATGCCAGATAGGAATTGTACGAGAGAAACCAAATGAGAACGCAATCGCAAGAGCTGCGATTGCCAATGAGAATGAGCACAGGGACAGAATGTATGTGTGTGCACCAATCCAGTCGCCAACCCGCGACGGTGAACACACAACAGCAGAAACAAAGTAGGAACGCAATCGCAAGAGAAGCGATTGCCAGAAGTGACACAAGCAGACAGAGCACGAGAGTAGCAAAGGCACAGCAAACAACAATGAGAAGACAAGGAAAATAACAAATGCTAGCTAAACACGAACACCGCACTCATTCGCAACAGCGAACGCGTTTACGGCGCGGTCTCCGCACAATAAGCGCAACAGAGACAAGCACGCCACCCTAACTAACCAACGCCACACAAACACGAAACAAGGAACGCGAACGCTTGCTTAACGGTTACCCCACCGAGCCTACAGAAAGCATTCGTATCAGACAGAGAGAAGAGACAGAGAGAAGGAGCAGCCAGCAGCAACCGCAACTCTGGCCTACACTCCCAGACAGAGTACAAAAGGAACCACCGCTGCTACCGCTAGAGCAAGTGCGATCCAGACAGACAAACGAACAGAAACAGGAATAGGTCAAATAAGATCCACCGCTCTTCCGCCAGAGCGAGTGCGATCTAGGTTCAGAGACAGGACAGGAAGGTTCCACTGCTCTTTCCGCCAGAGCGAGTGTGAACCAAGTAGGGAAGCAGAGTTAGCAGGATCCACTGCTCTTTCCGCCAGAGCAAGTGTGATCCAAGTACAGAAACAGAGCTTAGCAGGATCCACTGCTCTTTCCGCCAGAGTAAGTGTGATCCACGTTCTGGAACAAATGATTCACCATCGCCTACCGCTGGCGACAGTGCAATCGCAAGGACAAACCGAAGACAGAACAGGCAATACAAATAATACAACCTGACTGTACTAGAGGAAAGCCTAATGCAGTCCCCAGGAATACTCTAAGATAATCTTTAGCAAACAATAGCAAGGCTGACACTCCAGGAGTGTATTAACAAATCATCATGACCAGCAAAGGATTGTGGGAGAACATGGCTTTTATACTGCCAGCCTTCAAAGGAGGCAGGTAGGCGATTTGCATAACGAATGTATGCAAATTCCTCAGCAGCAGAACAGGTCTGAAACCTGCAAAGCAAAGACAAGTCTCTCTTCCAGAGACCTGCAGCCCACAGACTTGAGGAATGGTGAAACAACTGTCTGCCTGTGCAGCCAGCTGAGCGGATCATTAAAGTACCCCCCCCCCCCCCCCTCTAGAGACGGCTTCCAGACGTCTTTCAAAACTGGTATTCGCAAAAAACTCTGACTGAAGACTCATGAAGGTCGGGACAGCCCGACTAGGCCCACTTCCAGAGTCAATCCTCCCAAAACTGACCTCATTAGAAGCAGAAGCCATCGAAACATGCCCATCAGTACTACAAGTCTCAGCGTAACACCCATCAGAACTGTGAATGCCAGACAAGCACCCATCGACACCCTCTGAGCCATGCCCGCCACCTTCGAGGGGCCGTCCAAAAATACCAAACCTGCCACAATACCTATTTGAAGTGTCCCTTTCCACATAGAAACCACTGTTGATCTCATCCAGGGTACCAGTAAATATTTCTCCCAGAATCTCCCAGAACACTTTGAAGCTCCGCAGAGATCCTAAGAGGGCAGAACGATCACCAGGTTCACATGGAGAACTACCAAGAACCCCTATGGAACCAATGACTATTCCGGATTCAGCAACAATGTACCTAAGCGCACTAATGGACAGTGGATGGCTATTCCTGCAGGTGCAGTGATGTCTCAACAAGACAGGTCAGCCGATATAATGAGCATAAGGAGCAATACAGTACCTCTTCCAGCCGTGTGTGTGGTGGATGGTACCTCTTTCTGTGCATAAATCTTGCTGTAATCCCGATATCCAGGGACAAGCTGGTGCTCTGCTCAGCATGGATGGAAACTGACCACGTGATCTCCTGGTCAGCTGATACCCAGACTTCCTGTTCCTGGCTTCTCTGCACTCCACCAGTGGCTCCAATCCCAGTAGCAGTGAAGGCAAACAGCAGCACTTCCTGGTTGAGGGAAAATGAGCAGAAATAGTGTACACTGTGTGCTTCGTCAGGCATAATGCCGAAACTCGAGTCGGGTAGTGAGGCTGCAGATTTTTTTATGTGCAAATAAACAAGCTCTTATCTAGTAAGTGATAACCCCCTGCGTGGCTTCTTTAAGCACACAGTGTACACTATTTCTGCTCATTTTCCCTCAACCAGGAAGTGCTGCTGTTTGCCTTCACTGCTACTGGGATTGGAGCCACTGGTGGAGTGCAGAGAAGCCAGGAACAGGAAGTCTGGGTATCAGCTGACCAGGAGATCACGTGGTCAGTTTCCATCCATGCTGAGCAGAGCACCAGCTTGTCCCTGGATATCGGGATTACAGCAAGATTTATGCACAGAAAGAGGTACCATCCACCACACACACGGCTGGAAGAGGTACTGTATTGCTCCTTATGCTCATTATATCGGCTGACCTGTCTTGTTGAGACATCACTGCACCTGCAGGAATAGCCATCCACTGTCCATTAGTGCGCTTAGGTACATTGTTGCTTTTATTTTTTACTTTTGGGGCTTGGGACTCGCCTCCACCTTGTAGCTGCACACCACTCTTGGATTTTGCGCTGTGTCTCATTGCTCCAGTATTCCAGATTCAGGATTACCAGGACAAGTATCAAGATCAGGGCTTTCAGGGACCACTTCTGGGCATGCAAGCAGGCAGGCAATATCAGAACATGTCTCCACTGAGGAAGCATCTGAGCATGCTGGCAACCGAGACACACTTGGGCTTTCTGGGTCACAGAGCACATCGGGGTACACTAGCACAAGAGAAACCTCAGGACACGTCGAGGAACTGCCAACCTCAGAGTCCGTCACAACAAGATCAAAACCAAAACCGGGCAGAGAATCATCATGAGTAGTGGTCACAAGCACTGGACTTACAAAAGAAGTCTTGGACTCAGACTCAGAAATTTCCGTGACTGTACTGGTATCCAACCAACACTCATCATTGACTACGCTCCCCTGACTGAAGCTCCCCAAGAGCTGCAAAAGTAGTCAATATAGCAGCGATGCCTACTGAAGTGGGCAACACCTCAGGTGACCCTGCGGGACAGGAGGCACCTCCTAAAAGTTCTGCACACTTTGGGAGCAAGTCGGAGAGCTCCATAACTACAGACAAAAGCTCAGGAGCATTGTTTCCCAAGTTCTCTGACAAAGAAATCAAGGATTCTGAACTATCCATGTTACAGGGCAAAACATCAGATCCATTTTGCGGACAGAGCAAATGTCCCAGGGATGGTTCTACAATCCGCTGAGACTGAATTTTATCTTCATGAACAGGATGCAGAGGAATATTTACTGGGACACACACTGACTCCCTAACTCTAATCTCACTGCACCCAGAATTCTGCATAGCAGTTAAACTAGACTGCGATTCCAAAATAGCAGAAAAACAGGTGAGAATGGTAGCAATACCTAGATGAGCCTCTAGGGTCACTGCAGGAGATTTTATGCAAGGCAATACTGACTCATCCAGAGTACAGGGTGGAGAGTTAGCACCAGCCTCTGAGCAAGAAAGGGACTCACAAAAGTCAGTGCGATTGTACATCATGGTTTTATTCATGGTACAGGGCAGTCTCCCAGAGATCTTCTCTGGACAAGGCAAAGATTCCCCAGTATCAGATTCGCAAAACCAAAGCGCTGTCTCACCCTTAGACTCGGCTAACAATGTCGAATCCGAGGAGTCAGAACGCAAAATTTGCGAATCGAAGATCGCTTTAGGTTGCGAAACTGACGCTTCCTTAGCGCAAACGTCTGCAATCTGCGGACCAGACTGCAAGGTGTTCAGGACAGAAACACTGGAGCAACTGTCATCAAGCAACGGGCCTCTACAGGTGTGAACAGAGTGGGACATCGACTCATATGCAGAAGATGTTGCGACAACAACAGAAGAAACTCTATTAGACACATTAACCTTACTTTTGATACTGCATAGTTTAGGAATTTTCCCCATAGCAGGATCACAGATGGAAGGTCTTAACCACTTGAGGACCGCCCCCAGCCGATGGGCGTCGGCAAAATCCGGGCCTAAACGACCGCAATACGCCCATCGGCGGGGGCGGCTGCGGGCGTGGTAATGCGGCGATCGCGTCATTCGTGACGCGATCAGCCGCCGGCGACTGGCTCCGCCCCCTCGCGCTGTAACCCGCCGGCCGTTCAGAAGCATCGCTGTAAGAGTGTATAATAGGCTTTGTAATGTATACAAAGCCTATTATACAGGCTGCCTCCTGCCCTGGTGGTCCCAGTGTCCGAGGGACCACCAGGGCAGGCTGCAGCCACCCTAGTCTGCACCCAAGCACACTGATTTCTCTCCCCCTGCCCCCTGATCGCCCACAGCACCCCTCAGACCCCCCCTGCCCACCCCCCAGACCACTGTTTGCACCCAATCACCCCCCTAATCACCCATCAATCACTCCCTGTCACTATCTGTCAATGCTATTTTTTTTTTAACCCTAAACTGCCCCCTGCTCCCTCCTGATCACCCCCCACCCCTCAGATTCTCCCCAGACCCCCCCCTGTGTACTGTATGCCTCTATCCCCCCTGATCACCTGTCAATCACCTATCAATCACCCCCTGTCACCCCCTGTCACTGCCACCCATCAATCAGCCCCTAACCTGCCCCTTGCGGGCAATCTGATCACCCACCCACACCAATAGATCGCCCGCAGATCCGACATCAGATCACCTCCCAAGTGCAGTGTTTACATCTGTTCTCTACCCTAAACACCCACTAATTACCCATCAATCACCCATCAATCACCCCCTATCACCACCTGTCACTGTTACCCATCAGATTAGACCCTAATCTGCCCCTTGCGGGCACCCAATCACCCGCCCACACGCTCAGATTGCCCTCAGACCCCCCCCCCCGTATCAATTCGCCTGTGCATTAGTTACATCTGTTCTTCCCTGTAATAACCCACTGATCACCTGTCAATCACCTGTCAATCACCTATCAATCACCCATCAGTCACCCCCTGTCACTGCCACCCATCAATCACCCCCTGTCACTGCCACCCATCAATCAGCCCCTAACCTGCCCCTTGTGGGTAATCTGATCACCCACCCACACCAATAGATCGCCCGCAGATCCGACATCAGATCACCTCCCAAGTGCAGTGTTTACATCTGTTCTCTACCCTAAACACCCACTAATTACCCATCAATCACCCATCAATCACCCCCTATCACCACCTGTCACTGTTACCCATCAGATTAGACCCTAATCTGCCCCTTGCGGGCACCCAATCACCCGCCCGCACACTCAGATTGCCCTCAGACCCCCCCTTATCAATTCGCCTGTGCATTAGTTACATCTTTTCTTCCCTGTAATAACCCACTGATCACCTGTCAATCACCTATTAATCACCCATCAATCACCCCCTGTCACTGCCACCCATCAATCACCCCCTGTCACTGCCACCCATCAATCAGCCCCTAACCTGCCCCTTGCGGGCAATCTGATCACCCACCCACTCCAATAGATCGCCCGCAGATCCGACATCAGATCACCTCCCAAGTGCAGTGTTTACATCTGTTCTCTCCTCTAAACACCCATTAATTACCCATCAATCACCCCCTATCACCACCTGTCACTGTTACCCATCAGATTAGACCCTAATCTGCCCCTAGGGCACCCAATCACCCGCCCACACCCTCAGAATGCCCTCAGACCCCAGCCCTGATCACCTCGCCAGTGCATTGCTTGCATCTATTTTCCCCCTCTAATCACACCTTGAGACACCCATCAATCACCTCCTGTCACCACCTGTCACCCCCTAGCACACCTACCCATCAGATCAGGCCCTAATTTGCCCCGTGTGGGCTCCTGATCACTCGACCAAACTCTCAGATCCCCCTCAGACCCCCTTCCGATCACCTCCCCAGTGCATTGATTGCATCTATTTTCCCCTCTAACCACCCCCTGAGACACCCATCAATCACCTCCTGTCACCCCCCTAGCACTCCTATCCATCAGATCAGGCCCAATACAACCTGTCATCAAAGAGGCCACCCTGCTTATGACCGGTTCCACAAAATTTGCCCCCTCATAGACCACCTGTCATCAAAATTTGCAGATGCTTATACCCCTGAACAGTCATTTTGAGAAATTTGGTTTCCAGACTACTCACGGTTTTGGGCCCGTAAAATGCCAGGGCAGTATAGGAACCCCACAAGTGACCCCATTTTAGAAAAAAGACACCCCAAGGTATTCTGTTAGGTGTATGACGAGTTCATAGAAGATTTTATTTTTTGTCAAAAGTTAGCGGAAATTGGATTTTTATTGTTTTTTTCACAAAGTGTCATTTTTCACTAACTTGTGACAAAAAATAAAATCTTCTATGAACTCACCATACACCTGACAGAATACCTTGGGGTGTCTTCTTTCTAAAATGTGGTCACGTGTGGGGTTCCTATACTGCCCTGGCATTTTAGGGGCCCCAAACCGTGAGGAGTAGTCTAGAAAACAAATGCCTCAAAATGACCTGTGAATAGGACGTTGGGCCCCTTAGCGCACCTAGGCTGCAAAAAAGTGTCACACATGTGGTATCGCCGTACTCAGGAGAAGTAGTATAATGTGTTTTGGGGTGTATTTTTACACATACCCATGCTGGGTGGGAGAAATCTCTCTGTAAATGGACAATTGTGTGTAAAAAAAATCAAAAATGTGTCATTTACAGAGATATTTCTCCCACCCAGCATGGTTATATGTAAAAATACACCACAAATCACATTATACTACTTCTCCTGAGTACGGCGATACCACATGTGTGACACTTTGTTGCAGCCTAACTGTGCTAAGGGGCCCAAAGTCCAATGAGTACCTTTAGGATTTCACAGGTCATTTTGAGACATTTGGGTTCAAGACTACTCCTCACGGTTTAGGGCCCCTAAAATGCCAGGGCAGTATAGGAACCCCACAAGTGACCCCATTTTAGAAAGAAGACACCCCAAGGTATTCTGTTAGGTGTATGATGAGTTCATAGAAGATTTTATTTTTTGTCACAAGTTAGCGGAAATTGATATGTATTGTTTTTTTTTTCACAAAGTGTCATTTTTCGCTAACTTGTGACAAAAAAAAAAATCTTCTATGAACTCACCATACTCCTAACAGAATACCTTGGGGTGTCTTCTTTCTAAAATGGGGTCACTTGTGGGGTTCCTATACTGCCCTGGCATTTTAGGGGCCCTAAACCGTGATGAGTAGTCTAGAATCCAAATGCCTCAAAATGACCTGTGAATAGGACGTTAGGCCCCTTAGCGCTCCTAGGTTGCAAAAAAGTGTCACACATGTAATATCACCGTACTCAGAAGTAGTAGTATAATGTGTTTTGGGGTGTATTTTTATACATACCCATGCTGGGTGGGAGAAATCTCTCTGTACATGGACAATTGTGTGTAAAAAAAAAATCAAATAATTGTCATTTACAGAGATATTTCTCCCTCCCAGCATCTGTATGTGTAAAAATACACCACAAAACACATTATACTACTTCTCCTGAGTACGGCGGTACCACATGTGTGGCACTTTTTTGCATCCTAAGTGCGCTAAAGGGCCCAAAATCCAATGAGTACCTTTAGGATTTCACAGGTCATTTTGCGCCATTTGGTTTCAAGACTACTCCTCACGGTTTAGGGCCCCTAAAATGCCAGGGCAGTATAGGAACCCCACAAATGACCCCATTTTAGAAAGAAGACACCCCAAGGTATTCCGTTAGGAATATGGTGAGTTCATAGAAGATTTTATTTTTTTGTCACAAGTTAGCGGAAAATGACACTTTGTGAAAAAAAACAATTAAAATCAATTTCCGCTAACTTGTGACAAAAAAAAAATCTTCTATGAACTCACCATACTCCTAACGGAATACCTTGGGGTGTCTTCTTTCTAAAATGGGGTAATTTGTGGGGTTCCTATACTGCCCTGGCATTTTAGGGGCCCTAAACCGTGAGGAGTAGTCTTGAAACCAAATGTAGCAAAATGACCTGTGAAATCCGAAAGGTACTCAGACTTTGGGCCCCTTAGCGCAGTTAGGGTGCAAAAAAGTGCCACACATGTGGTATCGCCGTACTCAGGAGAAGTAGTATAATGTGTTTTGGGGTGTATTTTTACACATACCCATGCTGAGTGGGAGAAATATCTCTGTAAATAGACAATTGTGTGTAAAAAAAATAAAAAAATTGTCATTTACGGAGATATTTCTCCCACCCAGCATGGGTATGTGTAAAAATACACCCCAAAACACATTATACTACTTCTCCTGAGTACGGCAATACCACATTTGTGGCACTTTTTTGCAGCCTAACTGCGCTAAGGGGCCCAAAGTCCAATGAGCATCTTTAGGCTTTACAGGGGTGCTTACAATTTTGCACCCCCCAAAATGCCAGGACAGTGAACACACCCCACAAATGACCCCATTTTGGAAAGTAGACGCTTCAAGGTATTCAGAGAGGAGCATAGTGAGTCCGTGGCAGATTTCATTTTTTTTTTGTCGCAAGTTAGAAGAAATGTCATTTTCCGCTAACTTGTGACAAAAAATAAAATCTTCTATGAACTCACCATGCCTCTCAGTGAATACTTTGGGATGTCTCCTTTCCAAAATGGGGTAATTTGGGGGGCATTTATACTATCCTGGAATTTTAGCACCTCATGAAACATGACTGGTGGGCAGAAAAGTCGGAAATGCTTCAAAATGGGAAAATTCACTTTTGGCACCATAGTTTGTAAACGCTATAACTTTTACCCAATCCAATAAATATACACTGAATGTTTTTTTTTTTAATCAAAGACATGTAGCAGAATAACTTTCGCGCTCAAATATATAGGAAATTTTACTTTATTTGAAAAATGTCAGCAGAGAAAGTTAAAAAAGTCATTTTTTTGACAAAATTCATGTCTTTTTTGATGAATATAATAAAAAGTAAAACTCGCAGCAGCAATCAAATAGCACCAAAAGAAAGCTGTATTAGTGACAAGAAAAGGAGGTAAAATTCATTTAGGTGGTAGGTTGTATGACCGAGCAATAAACCGTGAAAGCTGCAGTGGTCTGAATGGAGAAAAAGGCTCTGGTCCTTAAGGAGCGAAAAGACTGTGGTCCTCAAGTGGTTAAAGATCTGTTTTTAATTGACAAGGGATCCCACATATCCTTGACAAAACTGACACATTCATGTCGATCACAATCTGCAGGAACATCTGAGAAACAGGCATCAGATCGCATAGATTCAAACTCCACACAAGCAGGAGAGAATCTTTCAGGATTCGCACAGGAATCAACCACAGTGGTACACCCATCCATTTCAGATCGCACAATGTCCAGACTTACATGCTTTACCCCAGAAAGGCAGGAACAACCATCCGATCACGATGTCTCTTTATTGAAATCAATTGATTGGTGTGTGTGCAATTCATCCACAATCGTCTGCCACACACACATCACCGGATCCACAAAATTCTCGTCACACTCACCAGAATCAATCAAAGCGTACATCGAATCAAGACAAGCATAAAGAATCTCTTCGCTTTTTGCAGTGTAAAAATCGCAAAAAGCCTTCCAATCAAATTCAAATTCTTCCATCAAGGCCCCAATTTCCCATGAGGCAAATGGAGGCTCAAACAAGCCTGTATCAAGGTAAGATTCATATGGGTTGGGCTCAGGAACATGTATAGATTTTTTTACTCCTTTAATATACTGAATGGCTTTGCATGGAAGGGATAGAACAGCTGACTGATTAGCAAATACATACTCGTCAAAAATGGGTGGTAAGCAAGGCAGCTCAAACCAGTGGGAAAAAAATCAATGTAAGAAACTGATAAAGATTATCCTCCCAGGAATTGCTTTTCAATACCTCATAGGCCCACACAAACAGATTTCCTTGCAATAGCGTATAAGCGAATTGGAGAGCTGACGTGGACGGGTCAGTAATTTGAAAGGTAGGATTCAGCAAGAATCTTACACATTCAGCAAGGAAGTCTTCCTTGGTCTAAGAGTCTAGTCTTTTGAAGCTCTTAAAGCTATAAGAACCAAATTCGACAAAATCGTACAAATCGGAAATTCCCTCTACACTGTGAATTTCGGTTTGGCTGGTCATACTGT
This sequence comes from Hyperolius riggenbachi, assembly GCF_040937935.1. Taxonomy (NCBI): domain Eukaryota; kingdom Metazoa; phylum Chordata; class Amphibia; order Anura; family Hyperoliidae; genus Hyperolius; species Hyperolius riggenbachi. The sequence goes on along the minus strand of NC_090649.1, from coordinate 220,886,359 downwards.
AATGATTGTGGAATTCTCTCCGTGGTTAGCGCACAGGATGCGCGCTGACACTGCGGAAATCCTCCACAAGCGTATAATCTGAGAGAACCCAGCAAGAGGTGCAATGCACCTGTAGAGGGGAATTCCTGCCGGCAGATGGAGCCGTGGAGTGCAGAGGAACAGATCCTCTGCACAGCCACAGATGCCAGATAGGAATTGTACGAAAGAAACCAAATGAGAACGCAATCGCAAGAGCTGCGATTGCCAATGAGAATGAGCACAGGGACAGAATGTATGTGTGTGCACCAATCCAGTCGCCAACCCGCGACGGTGAACACACAACAGCAGAAACAAAGTAGGAACGCAATCGCAAGAGAAGCGATTGCCAGAAGTGACACAAGCAGACAGAGCACGAGAGTAGCAAAGGCACAGCAAACAACAATGAGAAGACAAGGAAAATAACAAACGCTAGCTAAACGCGAACACCGCACTCATTCGCAACAGCGAACGTGTTTACGACGCGGTCTCCGCACAATAAGCGCAACAGAGACAAGCACGCCACCCTAACTAACCAACGCCACACAAACACGAAACAAGGAACGCGAACGCTTGCTTAACGGTTACCCCACCGAGCCTACAGCAAGCATTCGTATCAGACAAGACAGAGAGAAGGAGCAGCCAGCAGCAACCGCAACTCTGGCCTACACTCCCAGACAGAGTACAAAAGGAACCACCGCTGCTACCGCTAGAGCGAGTGCGATCCAGACAGACAAACGAACAGAAACAGGAATAGGTCAAATAAGATGGTGCTGTGTAACACAACCCTCATATGCTGCTAAATTACTGCTGTACCAACAGATGGCGCTGTGTAACACAAACACAAACCTCATATGCTGCTAAAATTACTACTGTACCAACAGATGGCGCTGTATAACACAACGCTCATATGCTGCTAAATTACTGCTGTGCCAACAGATGGCGCTGTGTAACACAAACCTCATATGCTGCTAAATGACTGCTGTGCCAACAGATGGCGCTGTGTAACACAATGCTCATATGCTGCTAAATTTCTGCTGTACCAACAGATGGCGCTGTGTAACACAACCCTCATATGCTGCTAAATTTCTTCTGTACCAACAGAAGGCGCAGTGTAACACAACTAGCTATGGGCCCTGGTGCAAGTTTTACATGAGGACCCCCAAGCACTCTATACACAACAATATACGGCGCAGACCACAAGTGGCTCTGTGTTACTATTCAGGCATGGAAAACGTCTCAAAAACCAGCAGACTTGCTGAAGGTAAAATTTCTGCATTACCAATACGTTGATGCTACCAATAGGTGGCGCTGTGCATCAGGAAACCATCATTGGTGCTTGTGTCGTGCTTCACAAATTTCATGTGCTACCAACAGATGGTGCTCTGTAATACACAAACTTTGTATGCGGCTAAATTTCTGCTATACCAACAGATGGTGCTGTGTAACACAACCCTCATATGCTGCTAAATTACTGCTGTACCAACAGATGGCGCTGTGTAACACAAACCTCATATGCTGCTAAACTACTGCTGTACCAACAGATGGCGCTGTGTAACACAACCCTCATATGCTGCTAAATTTCTGCTGTGCCAACAGATGGCGCTGTGTAACACAACTAGCTATGGGCCCTGGTGCATGTTTTACATGGGGACCCCCAAGCACTCTATACACAACAATATACGGCGCAGACCAAAAGTGGCTCTGTGTTACTATTCAGGCATGGGAAACGTCTCTAAAACCAGGCGACTTGCTGAAGGTAAAATGTCTGCATTACCAAAACTTTGATGCTACCAATAGGTGGCGCTGTGCATCAGGAAACCATTACTGCTGCTTGTGTCGTGCTTCACAAATTTCATGTGCTACCAACAGATGGCGCTGTGTAACACAATCCTCATATGCGGCTAAATTTCTGCAATATAATTTAGCAGCATATGAGGTTTGTGTTACACAGTGCCATCTGCGCTGTGTAACACAAACCTCATATGCTGCTAAATTACTGCTGTACCAACAGATGGCGCTGTGTAACACAAACCTCATATGCTGCTAAACTACTGCTGTACCAACAGATGGCGCTGTGTAACACAAACCTCATATGCTGCTAAACTACTGCTGTACCAACAGATGGCGCTGTGTAACACAACCCTCATATGCTGCTAAATTACTGCTGTACCAACAGATGGCGCTGTGTAACACAAACCTCATATGCTGCTAAATTACTGCTGTACCAACAGATGGCGCTGTGTAATACAAACACAAACCTCATATGCTGCTAAATTTCTGCTGTGCCAACAGATGGCGCTGTGTAACACAACCCTCATATGCTGCTAAATTACTGCTGTACCAACAGATGGCGCTGTGTAACACAAACACAAACCTCATATGCTGCTAAATTACTGCTGTACCAACAGATGGCGCTGTGTAGCACAAACCTCATATGCTACTAAATTACTGCTGTACCAACAGATGGCGCTGTGTAACACAAACCTCATATGCTGCTAAATTACTGCTGTACCAACAGATGGCGCTGTGTAATACAAACACAAACCTCATATGCTGCTAAATTTCTGCTGTGCCAACAGATGGCGCTGTGTAACACAACCCTCATATGCTGCTAAATTACTGCTGTACCAACAGATGGCGCTGTGTAACACAAACACAAACCTCATATGCTGCTAAATTACTGCTGTACCAACAGATGGCGCTGTGTAACACAAACCTCATATGCTACTAAATTATTGCTGTACCAACAGATGGCGCTGTATAACACAACGCTCATATGC